>NC_079148.1:120543612-120843612 GCF_945859685.1 Eupeodes corollae
AGGTGACAGCTTTTTTTTACATCAAATTAAAGTCGTACCAAATTGTTTTTACATTTTTCGTATACATACTTCGACAGAAAAAAGTTTAAGCTTCAGTTTTTGGGTATATTTTGAAATTTTTTTTAAATGATTGATTAATTTTCCAAATTTTTAAGGGCAAACAATTTAAAGTTTTTTTTAGTGTGAGTCGAATATTGTTAATATTTGTTCAAGACACATCGGGACGGGCAAACAAAATTTTATTTTTTCAGAGGTTTATTATTTTTGGGCTTTTGACCAGGAACTGCAAGACATCGATTTTCGTTATAAGATTTGCCACAGTTTTCGACTTACATAATATGTCCTTAATCAGGACCTAAAATCTATTTATTGGTTTATTAGACTATTATCAAATCAATTGTCCTGTTCGGCAGATTATTGTTCGTTTTATAAACTTTCCCTAGGAAATTATTGTAATTGGTCTGACTTGTTGAAATAATAATTTTTACATTTCTCTAGGTTGACGGTAAAAAGTAAACAAAAGATTTTTAGATACACAGACGTGAAGGTGTGTTCGTACGTATTTTAGTAGAGATATTCATTTCAAATAAATTTTGCTATACATATTGCAATCTGACATGAAACCAAACTTCGAATATGTTACGAGCAAATCATTAATTTAAAACCTAAACAACATTACTAAAACTTTGTAAAAATTGATTTTCGACTTAAATTTATTTTAAAACATAAAAGATAATGATTTCACACTTCTTTGATCTCATAGAAAATATTTTTTTTTGACATTCAGAAATTTTTTTGTAAAAATCCAAAAGTAATTTTTTTTTTCATAAAAATGAAATCTACAAAAAAATAGTACTTAAAATTGGTAAAAATTGATGTTCGATTCTGGATATCTCTTGAATAAATTTTTGACTTCCAAATGATTTCGTTCTATACCAAAATCCAATCTGTATCTGTTTATATAAGAAATAAAAACTTTCAAAAAATGCTACTAAAATTGGTAAAAATAGGTTTTCGACATAATCTCTTTAACAAAAATAGATTTTGAAATCAAACTATTTTATGACATTCAAAATATTGTTGGCAATTTTGTATTTAATTTAAAAAAAAATTCAAATCACCACTTTTTTATAAAAAAAAACGAAAACATACAAAATCACGAAAAAATTGATAAGAAATGGTTTTCGATTCAAGTATAAGGAGAACAAAGAAAGATATTGACTTCAAATTATTCATCTCACACATTGTTTTGAATAATTTTTTTGAAGTTTAAAGTAAGACAAATCAACAGACGGTATGGGATGTTACCACGGTTGGTAGCACTCCAACCTGTTTTTTGGTATATTTTTTTGTACCAACTGTGTCTCCTTAGATGCATCTTTTTAATAAAATGTAATCATAATTTTACTAGTTAGCAAATGAATCAATTTTTTGGGTTGTAGTAAATTGACGCCTCAGATTTAATTTCGTAACTATACGGGTATGTCATATTCATGCATACCGATAAGCATGATTTGGTATCCTTACTTACTTACTTAAGGTGGCGCTACAGTCCTGTGTGAACTAGGGCCTCACCCAACAAACTTCTCCATCTAGCTCGGTCCCTAGCTAGATGTCTCCAGTTTCGCGCTCCAAGTTGGGTGAGGTCACCTTCCACTTGTGCGCGCCACCTGATCCGCGGTCTTCCTCTACTGCGCTGTCCTGTGGGTGCGGATTCGAAGACTTTCCGGGCCGGAGCATTGGTTTCCATGCGCTCTACGTGACCCAGCCATCTTAGTCGTTGGACTTTTACTCTTCTTGCTAAGTCTACGTCGCTGTACAGCCCGTACAGTTCGTCGTTCCATCTTCTCCTCCACTCCCCTTCGATACATACGGGACCGTAGATCACACGAAGAACTTTTCTCTCGAAGCGACCCAAGGTGCTTTCATCCGCTTTTGTCATGGTCCATGCTTCTGCACCGTATAGCAGGACGGGGATGATAAGGGTCTTATATAACAACACTTTAGTCCCTCGAGAGAGGACATTACTACTCAATTGCTTTCTTAGTCCAAAGAAACAGCGGTTAGCAAGAGTTATTCTGCGTTTGATCTCAGCGCTGGTGTTGTTTTCAGCGTTTACAGCGGAGCCTAGGTAGACGAAGTCCTTGACTACCTCAAAGGTACGTCTGTCGATTGTGACGTTTTGACCAAAACGTCGGTGTTGTATGTCCTTTCTAGACGACAGCATGTACTTTGTTTTGCCCTCATTAACCGTTAAACCCATTTTTGCCGCCTCTGCCTCAATACTCACAAAAGCCCCATTGACATCACGCTGAGTTCTTCCGATTATGTCAATGTCATCAGCATATGCCAGTAATTGGACAGACTTTTGAAAGATAGTGCCTCTAGTGTTGACGTGTGAGCTCTGCACTATTCTTTCAAGCACGATGTTAAAAAAATCGCATGACAGCGCATCACCTTGTCTAAAACCTTTTTTGACATCAAAAGGTTCTGTTAAGTTGTTTCCAACCTTTATGGAGCATCGTGAATTCTCCATGGTCATCCTGCACAAACGGACGAGTTTGGCAGGGATGCCAAAACTAGACATGGCTCTATACAGCTCGTCCCTGTAGATGCTGTCATATGCGGCCTTGAAATCGATGAAAAGATGGTGGGTGTCGATTTGGTGCTCTTGAGTTTTTTCCAGGATCTGCCGTAATGTGAATATTTGATCAACTGTGGACTTTCCTGGTCTAAAACCACACTGGATAAGGACCTATCAGGTTGTTGACGATGGGCTTTAGACGTTCACATATTATGGCAGAGAAGATTTTATAGGCGATGTTAAGTAGACTTATTCCTCTATAGTTGGTGCAGTTTAGAGGGTCTCCTTTTTTCAGGATCGGGCAAACAATACTGAGGTTCCATTCATCGGGCATGTTTTCTTCCGACCATATCTTACAGATAAGTTGGTGCATGCTCCTAATCAACTTATCTCCAGCTGCTTTAAAGAGCTCGGCATTCAAGCCATCTGCTCCAGCGGCATCCACAAACATTAAAAAAATGTAGTATTCAATGCTTAATCATTTCAATATTTTTTTTGATAAATCAAGGAATTCAAATATCAACTTAAATCCCCCCTAACTTGTCTTGTTTGATTGTTGTTTTGATATATTTTTTTAAAAATGTATTTCCTATTTTCTAGTATTCATAAAATTATGAAAAATATGAAAAAGTATCTAACTAAAAATATAAAATTCTCCTGATTTTTCTGTATTTGATTTTTGTGTGTATATTTTTTCAAATATTCCACTTTGCAGCACTTTTTCAAATGATGATGAGTAAAATCTGCAATATTCTAAAACTCGTCAGAAAAACTTTTTCGGCGATAAATTACGCCCAAGAGTGTTGTGATTGTAAATGGTCATGGTGTTAATGTGTGTGCGTGTGTGTGTGTCTATGTATATTTGTTTACCTGTTGTTGTTTTTTGGGTAGGTGAAACCTATACACACTCGCTCATAAGTAGTGAAGACAAACCAGTGCTATTTTTAGTTGAGTTTTGAGAATTCGAATTTGAATTTGGATTTTGTTAATAATTTTCCACACTTTACCTGAGGATTCATTTTGTGTGTTGGACGTTGTTGGTGGCTATATTTTTTTCGAAAATTTGCTTTTAGAATGTGTAATGTTTCATAGGATAAAAATATTTTTTTATTTTTATTTTTTTTTATATAGATTAATTGAAGAAAATATATCTTGCAGATTTAAAATAACGTACATCAGTGTTATACATATGTGATGAATATGACTAAAAATAACATTCAACAGCTCAGGCGAAAAATGTTACACAGTTCAGAGTACGAGTATAGCTGAGATTTTGAGAAATTGCAACATTTTTAATTGAACCATTAGACAGTAAAAATTGCACGGAATTAAATTATGAAATGAGGAGAAAAAAAACAGCAAGGAAAGAATTAGATTTGATTGATGTGGGCAAGCATTATATATATATTTTGGTCGTTTGAGAGCGTTGATGCTGATGATTTGGATACATGCACATAATTTCGGAAATAGTTCAATAACAATTCCATTCTAAAACTGCAAGATACTGTACTATAGGGTAAGCTTTTCTAAAAAGTCATAATTTTCTTAAGGTTTCTTAAATATAAAAGTAAAATACGTTCATACATACATACTTTATTTTTTAATTTTTGTATACACTGATTTTTTGTATAATTCAAAAGTTTTGTTATACGTCGTGAATCCGTCTTAAAAAGAATGTTTGTAGCATCTTAGCATGAGAGTTGGTATGGCTGTCTGAAAGTTCATGTTCGTTTAACTTATCACAGAATTAAAGATTACATACAAATAAGAAATATTTAAAGATCTGTACGAATCAACTTATGGCACTAGTAAACACAACTTAATAATGTATAGACTATTTAAATTTGTTTAAAGAAAACAATTATCATTAAAACCAGAAGACTACAATTAAAGCGAATGGATAAAGAAGTTTTTAAGTGGCATTTACAACATTTTGAGATATAAGGACTTAAAGTTTTGTCGAGATTAGGACGTTAAACAAATTTTGTGTTATTTTTAGAAGGATTTTATTGTTTTTTTAAAATAATTGTCAATTGACAATTTTTTAATTTTATTAAAAATGAAAAACATCATTTTATGAAAAAAAATTAAGTGTCTAAAATCAGTGTTCTCCAATTTATAATTGCTACTTCTTGGGATACAGGTGGGTGACGAACAAATTTTTCCCGAATGTACGATATTAAAAACGTTTGATAAAAAAGAATTACCACGCTCTCCCAAAAGATGGATGGTTAGGCTCTTTGGGTTGAGGTAAAAATGAGAAAAATAGAATCGACTTCTTTGAGTTCTCTGTCATAATTACTTTTAATCCAAAAGAAATCACTTTTCTTATGCAAAAATGTCATAAGATGGAAAATGGACACAATTCAATCTTATGTTATCAGTAGCATAACTAAGCACACAAAATTCTTTTTGGAACTTGGCTAACTCTTTTAAACTAACGTTCTTATTTTTATAGGAATATATATTTTAAATTGACTTGTACGACTTGTTTAATATGAAAAGTAATGAAGAGGTAGTTTCTTTTACTAATAAGAATTTAAAACACACCTGTTAAATAATTGTATCACCTTAAATTTAAATGTCATTTAATGTATGAAAAATCCTTAATTTATTCAATATTTTTTTCATTTTATTAAAATCTTAAAGCTTTCTTAAGGCTAGACAAAAATTCTTAAAAACTAGTGCAATTTTCAAAAATACAAACAAATATCTTACTGGCCCTATGCGGGTGCTCTAAATTAATGCATTATCTTATGACTATTGCTTATCGGCCTAAGAAAATTTTTAATGCTAAATAACAAAAACTCAATCTAAAACCAAAAAATAAAAAAAACTTGCTTTCTTTATCATTATTTTGTATTTTAAAACCAAAACCAATAATACTCCTTAAAAATACTTAAAACCTAGAACAGCCACAGTAAGCTTTTTTTTGTGATTTTTTTGGTGCCACCCTGACTGTCCCTAACCGAATCCTTAAACCTATGTAAGTCGGCCAAGACTAAACTCCCTAGACAACTTTAAATGACATTCTTAATTTGAAGCCACCAAAACTGGTTCTCCTGCTTTACTCTATCTCTTCGGTCCCTATCGAAAAGAGTCCTACGGAACTGAAGGCACTCACTTACGTCCAGTGCGAGGACATCTCGACTGTAAAGAAGTCCCCTATCTACAATTTTACAGCTGACGTGGAGGATTAGCGGAACCGCCTCCCTATCCTGTATTAGCCCTTGATTGTCTTAATAGTGAAAAGCTTCATGCGAAATGTTACCACTTAAACGTGCACTTTCGCAGTACTCACTGTTGGGGTAGTAAGCCCCAAAAATTAAGCTGTTAATCGATGACATCGCTCTCTCAATGTGACCCCTTCCAAGCTTCTATTCTGTTCATGTTGGCTTTGTTGTATAGAACCTGGTTGGAATAGTAATGTTTGTACTCCGACTATGGTGTTCTGTGTAGTCCAAGGCAAAACGTCGCAAACATTGCCTCTCAAACACCCGAATCTTTTCCATTTGACATGGGGCAACGTTGAACAATACCAAATCACTTTCACCCTGCTGTCAAGACGGCTGCTAAAAAACAACAGTTTTGTCAGGGCAAAGTCTACCATAGCTCTGACCAGAGCAGCACTAATATGTCAAGTAAACACGTACTGATCCAACCAGATGCCAAGGTACTTTAATACACTTATATTCGCCAGTGGCTGTCAATTTGGTCCAACGATCACTAGATTTTTTCAGTTATTTCTCCTATCCCTTGAGGCGGAGTCCTGAACAGAATAGTTTCGGATTTCTGAATGTTGATTTTCAATTTCCAGTTTTCGCAACATTGCTGAATCTTGTCGAAGTCACTCTGCAAAAGTGTAATATAAATCTCTTTAAAACTTTTTTTTCAAGTTTGAACTCAATTTGCCCTGTGTGGTGAGGACAGATAGATAGACGGACGAAATCGCGGGACCAACTTTTTTTTTGACTTCTCTATCATCGTAATGTAATGTTTGAATAAAAGCTGTACGATTTTTTAAGAATGCAATACAAATAGGTCAACTTAACACTTTTATAAACTATTTTTTCTAGACACTTAACTCCACTTAGATGTACGTGGAACTCCATAGCGTCAGAAAGGAGAAAGCCTCTTCAATTGTTTTAATTTTTAAGTATTTTCATTCTGAATTATTGGAAATTAAAATTGCGTGAAAAAAGTTTTTGATGTTCAAACTTAAATTGTATAATTTTAACACATTTTAATACACTCACAAATTGTGTATATTACTTGTTCCCGATACATACAAATATCTCTATATGTATGCATTTATTTTTTGTCCGGGATGGACCTGGTCTTTTATTTGGTGATTAATCTTTGTCTCTCTCTCTAAAATACCTAATTTTTACTCGTTAAAAAATACTCAATGCTTCCAACATATGTAAAGTTCTGTTTTTTTTTTTAAATATATTTTCACACCTGTACATTTTACATATTTTTATCCAAAGTATCTATTACTTAGGTCAGTTCTGAAAAAAAACAACTTCAAGTTTTCTTATACCTATATTCTCTTAAATCATTGAGTATATCCTCAAGTGTTGCTACCTTTTGTATTTAACTCTCAGGAAGCCACATCGAAGTCCGCATTTTACAACTAGGTCATCATATCATAGACTCGCACACAATATAGAGCATTATGGTTCTTTTCAATTATCTTCCAAAGAAAACTGATGAGCTCTGCCATTGTAGATGGCGCAGTCGTCGCCAATCAGACTTCCTATCACCGATCACCCCTACACTTCTATGCAATTGTATGTGTGAGATTTCCTCACAATATAGAAATACATACATAAATAAAAATAAAAAAAATAAACAAGCTAAAGTTTAATAAAAATCGTTCCGCTGCTACTGATGGTTTGAAAAAGTCTAAAAATATTCAATTCTGGCATAATATAGCAGAACGAGCGACGAACGTAACACACAGTCGCACCGATGTGGAAAATTAAATGTGAATTTCCTCACGAACTAATTTCTGATGCTGTAGCGGTGGCCTACCTCATCTGTGCCTGCATATGATTATGATTATCGTTCTCCATATCGCCATGAAAGTTGCAGTTGTTGTTAAAACGCTCGTAAAAAGTTGATATTTTCTACCCCCAGGAATGGATACTTTATGAGTTTATACAGAATACAGATACTTTTTGACGTTTGGAGAATATTCTGTGGAAAAAGATGAAAAGGCAGCGCTGGCTGGTGCCGCGGCAAAACACCGACACCACAACGACGACGACGACCCGACGAGAGTACGAGTATATTAGATTGTGTTGAAGAGGTACTTGAGTATTGAAAAGGAATTATGAGAATTTTGTTTATTGCATCTCAGGGTACTCAATAATATTTTTGATATGCAAAGTGGAATGCAATTGAAATAACCTGATAACATATCGGCTGTATTTTCTTCGAATGTTTTGTATTCCGCTTAATTATATGATCCCACTTTTTAAGCAAATGAAAATTTTGGGGTATAAAAATACAATTTATTTCTGGTAGGCATGATTTTTTAGGCATGTGCATTATTTTTTAACAAATTTCAGGAAATAAGGCCTAATAATGTGAAAACAGTACTAAGTATTATTAAGCTTTAACAACGAGGTACAAATCGTTCCAAAACTTTAGTCTTATCAAAATCTTTGGGTCCATGTTTTAGCAAATACTTTAGCGTCTTGGAATGTATTAAATGAAGGTCTTTCAAAATGCTTCGTGACAGTAACATCATTGACTCATCTACTCAACTTTCTACTGTTATTTTTGGAGCTATACGCTAGTAAAATAGCCAGTTGCATTCCTCTCTAAAACAGTTTAACCGTAAAACTTACGCTTCTAAGAATGCACATCAGTTTACTCTTGACCCTTACTTCCCCCGAAGCGCAAAGTTCCTTAGTCGTACAATAGGAATGTGGAATTACTTACCTTTATTTTTCCCTTCCATTTTACGAATAAAAGGTGCTCATTTTGTGGATATCAGTGCCGTTAACAACAAGTAAAACAATTCAGTATTCAGTAGGTGCATGAGCTTGAAAAGTCCTTTCGTCCTTTCAACATACAAATATATAACAAATTTTGTTAATCAATTAAATTCCCAATGGAATTTAAAAAAAAAAACTTTAAAGTACTATCAAAAAGAATGCTATCGAATACTTAGTACTTAAACCCAATTACTTAATACTACTGATATTTACCTTATTTGTCAAAGTATAAGCAAGCATACTTTAGAGGCACAGAACTAAATTGCAAAAGATCGAAAATAATAATGATTACTTTACGCTTTCCATTCAAAATTCATACAAAAAATTAATTCGATTTAAAAATTTAGGGTATTTTTATTTCATAGTCTAGACAAAACAACAGACGCTTAAGCGTAGGCTCTTGGCCAATATTTATGTAATGATGTTTAAATCAGCCTCCAGACATGGAAACCAAGGACAAAACGCCAAACATGTGCATAATTTAGGTATCGACAGGGATAAAATTAGATTTGCATAATTAATAGAAGCCCACATAACATTTCAGCAGTAATATTCTTACTTTTAAATATTTACGAAGTAAATCTTCTTATTTTAATAAGTTTGTAGAGTAGGAAATAACTCACATCCTGATCATGATTTCAACCCATTTGTTCATTGTATAAAAGGCTTCACAAAACACAAATTTACTATCAGTTCAAAGTCAACTGTTGAGGAACAAACTATAGACACAACTTTGTCATATTCCTTAAAACAATAATGGCATCTTCAAACACATATTCTGGAATACGAGCAATGCTCGTGATAATTGTGTGCCTTGTAGTTGTAAATCTTTCACTCGGAGAACAAAGATTTTGTGGTAATAAACTACGAAATGTCATCGAACTGATGTGTCCAAATGGTGTCAATGGGTATAAGGAAAAAAGAAGCTTACGTAAGTATCTACCTTTTTGTTTTAATTATATAAAAAAACATCTTAAAAATTAATTTAAAAACATACATTTTTCAGTTCCAATGGATGAGGAACTAAGCACTGAAACCACTGAAGAAGATTTCAATTTTGGCTTGAGTCTGGATATGTTACCATTGATGGATAACAGTGACAGTGGGATTGCCAAAATTCGACGTAGGAGACACGGAATTGCACATGAATGCTGTGACAAGCCTTGCAGTATAAAAGAAATTGTTTCCTATTGTCGAAATTAAGTTTTTATTCAAAATTTATGAATGGTGCAACTTTGGATACCTGACTTTGTTAAGATTACCACATATTCTAGGAAACACATTTTGAGATAGGATAAATACAATAAGTCATAGTAATAACTAAACAATGTTAATAATTATTTCTTTTGTTTTACTATGTAAAGAACATTTTTAAAATAAATCGACACAAAAAGAAAAATGTATTGTCTTTAACTTTTGTCATAAGAAAATGCTTCAAATTATCATTTTTGATTTTGTGAATCTAAGGCTAAAATAGGAAGAACAGATCAAGCAAAAGTCAGGACTTGTAGAAAAGAAAGACTTTAAAATAGACCAGAAAAAAGTTTTTAGCACAATTGTAGAGATTCTATTACTGAAAATAAAACACCCTAATTAACTTAACTAATTTGAAATTGGTTTTAACGTTCTCCAATATCTCAAGAACGAGTAGAGATATCGACTTCAAATGAATCATCATCATTATGAGTAAAAACTTACAAGTAAAATATTGTTCAGAAATATCTCCATAATTGACCTTGAAACGGCGAGATAGGTCAACATTGTAATTTTTCTGTACTGAAAGCAATCCTTAAAGTTATTCAGTTTGTAGTGACATGTAAATATTTAACATTTATTATGTATCTTACTTCCCTTGAGAAGCTATTAAACTTGTACTTAAGAGACGAACTTTAGTTCACAAGCCTTTAACTTATATAACATTATTCAAAAGTTCCGCACACAGCCTGTAACCTTGAAGTTTTCTTATATACATATATATGGGTCATTGCTAATGTTCAACAGTATTATACGTAAGCTACAAGGTTTGGTATCGCAGTAGAAGTATATAACAATTCATTGGAGAATTTCGTAAGTTTTCATTAAAATAACCACTACATGACCAAGGACTCATTTTTATCCGGTTGCTATAAGTAACCATTCCTTTCTTGGGAAGTTTCATGACTTGTTAAGTGGGAGTCAAAATATTATTCGCATTCATTTCAAAATCGTCGAAGTCGGAACATCAACATTCATTATCATTACAAACGATGGTGAAAAAATTTTGCTTTAAACTTAATAAAAGTAAACATTGGTAAAGAGTTTGAAATAAATTCAATTTCATATAATTGAAATTTAAATAAAATATTCTTTTATTGTTATCTATTAATAAAGCAACAATTATTCTACCAAATCAAAATACAAAGATGAAGACAGTGATGCCGGTTGGCAAACAGATCAAGTGAAGAGTGACGTTAAAGACGGCACAACATTACAAGCTGCTGCCAAATGGACGTTTTTGGAATATTTCAAAGAAAGTTCAATTCATGGATTCAAATATATTGGTAATCGTCACAAGCACTCAATTCCTGACAGGTAAAATCAAAGAATGTGAGGGCCTGGTGTTTAGTACCACCATTTTGAATTCAGCCTTTATGGCATTTTAGTCAATACGTATTTTTATTTTCAGAATCATCTGGATATTAGCTCTCGTTATATCAGTTATAACATGTTATTTTTGTATCAGAGATATATGGGATCAACGTACTAATAATCCAGCAATTGTATCATTTAATGCAAAGCAAACGCCCGTTTGGAAAATTCCATTTCCAACAGTTACAATATGCCCAGAAACTAAAACTGATATTGAAATTTTTAATTTTACAAAAACCACTTGGAAGATTGAGGAACATAAAAACTTAACGGAAAAAGAGTAAGAATGAATTTATAATCCTAAAGATAAATAACAATCGATGAAAATATTATCGAAAACTATATTCTTGAAAAGTATAATATAGTAGGTCTATGTGTTACCTGCATTATTTTGAATCTTAAAACACTTAGAAAAATAGATTTTTTCTAAGTGTAGAATATTGCTCATCATTTTTTTTTCTCTCATGCTTATCTTTCTTAAAGGCAATTTTATTGGGCGGCAATATCTCAAATTTGTCAACTAAATTATCTTAACGTCAGTTTACCTAGTGATGAAGATTTTGCCAATGCCACTGATTTAATTGAAGCAATGGCACAAATGGAATCAGTATCTAATGACACATTTATAGATTTCTGCGATTGGAGAAATGAAGAAATCTGCATTAATAAATTTCAAAAGGTTATAACTGAAGATGGAATCTGCTATAGTTTTAATTCACTGAAATCAAATTACTATCGCGATGAATTGTAAGTATGTCCATATGTTTTTAATATATATGTGTGACTTTTTAATTACCAATAAAAAAATATCAAAGAAAAGACGCGCAGATCCAGAATGAAGACTTTTACGATGTCACCAATGATCCCACTATTGAATGGAATGTGGAAAAAGGCTTTAATGAGACCAAAAATGAAACTTCTTTTCCTAGACGGTCTCTGGGATCTGGTGATGGAGAAGGTGTTGATTTAATAGTACTTTCGTTCAAGCAAGATACGGATTTGTTGTGTCGGAATTATGTTACGGGATTTAAAGTAATTTTGAGTACTCCAGGAGAAGAGCCCCAAGTTTTTAAAAATTTTGTGAATGTTCCATTTGCAAAATCAGTTGTGGTTTCCATTAAACCAAAAATTTTGGATGCTTATGACGGACTTCAAGCTTATGCCCCACATAAGTAGGTGATTTAAGTTTTCATAGGTTGATGAAAAACATATGATTTTATATTGTTTTTAGACGGCAATGCTACTATCAAAACGAACGACCATTGAGATATTTTAAGTTCTATAACCGACCCAATTGTGAACTTGAATGCATAGCAAATATAACTCTAGAACGGTGCGGATGCGTTAAGTTTTCAATGCCAAGTAAGACATTTTGTAATTTAAGGTGTAAGATACAAATTTGAAAATCTAACACTTTGGTTCAATATGAAATAGAATTGAATAAAAAACTATCTGGCATTTAGCGTTCGATAAAGAATTTATAAGAAATAATTAAAACAAAAAAAAAATTAAAAACGAAATAAAAAACAAGTTTTTTTTTCCTTCACAAAATCTATAATTTTAATATTATAAGTGTTGCCCTAGTTTTCAGTTTTGTTTTTTCTTCAAGTCTTTTCAAGTCTTGTTTTTAGAAAATTGCACCTCTCACCTTAAAAAGGAAAAATAAGTCCACAGTAAATAATGGTTGTTTTAAAGAAGAAAATATATATTATGTACATACATATATAAATATTTTCATTTTTATTTTAAACTTTCTTCGAATAGGAAACTCATCTCATCGAGTATGCGGAACAAAAAAAATATCGTGTATGTCACAAGCAAAAAGATATGTAGACAAAATTAATTTTGATAGATCAAACCATGGTCAGGAATCACTTGATTCTAGAACTTTATGCGACTGTCTGCCATTGTGTACGAGCGTTCAATATAAGCCAGAAATTTCTAGTCAAATTGATTTGGACTATGTTGCAGTAATGCGTGCTTATAAAATGTCTAAGGTCTTAACTGAATACCCTGGGTAAGGAAAACAACTGTAAAAAAAACAGTAATTAAATGTCAGATATCTTTTTTCAATTCTCTTTTTAGATTGGAATGTACACAAATTAAGATACATTTTAAAGATGATCGCTTCAATGGCTTAAAACGAGCGGAATTTTGTAGCATATATGATTTTATCGCCAATTGCGGTGGATTGTTGGGCCTTTTTATGGGAATTTCAATTTTAAGTCTGGTGGAAGTTGTGTATTTTTGTACACTCAAATTATGGACCAATTTGAAAATAAGGAAGCTTAGAAACCGTCAACGTAGAAAATGTAAAGAAGCACCATAAAATGTATTTTTAAAGTAAAACAAATAACGAAATAAACTTCATGCAACTTAGAAGACAAATTAAGTTTTTGTATTCATGCAAAGTTTAAACGTTTCGGGAATATTGTCCAACAACATTTTTTAACTTGAAGTTTTGTACAATTCACAGCCGATTTTGACTATCATGTATACATATATATATAAATATATATTAATAGACCTCTATCCAACGAAATCTTTTGGACTGTGAAAGTTAACCAAAAAATATAGACATGGATTGGAAAGTGTGGCAAATCTTATGAACAAAATCGAAGGCAGCGGCCTTTTGCTAAGCTAGGAGGTCAAAATCCCAAAAAAATTAACGTTGGGAAAATTTGTATTAACTGAAAAGTTAACATCTCACCGTAATTACTAATCCGTTGATTAAAAACTGTGGCCATAACTTTGACAATTTGAAAAATACCCGTTTTTTGGCATTCTATAAATATTATAGTAGAAAATTCGGCAGTAGCCAGTTTTTTGTATTTAAAAATTGGTATAACTGAAAGAAGACAAATAGAAGAAGGTTTTGTGAAAATCAAAAAAAATCAAAAAAAAAAACTAACTGAAACTTATAAATTTTACAATTTTCAAGGAGAAATGGTAAGAAAACATCTGGAAATTGAGGTTCTATAAAATAAAATACACACTTCAAGAATGGGGTTTGTTCGTAGACTACTACATTTACATGTGGTGTTGAAGCGAGCTTGAAGCTCGTCTTAATTCTTTATATAACTCAATGGAGTTGGAATAAGCTTGATTCGATTTTGATCGGGGATCGGAGTCGATTCAAACTTTTAAAAAAACCTGTGTGGAAGAGTTGGTTTTACAGATAATGTATTATGGTCTGTTTATTTGCACGTTTGTGTACAAAAAACATAGCTTTGTTTTAATTAAATTAAACAAAATAGATATGAAGTAGGTAGCATATTCTTATATGGTGCCAAACTATTCAGTTTTTCATTGTTTCAAACGAATCAAATTATCTCACTTGCACTTCATAAGAAACATCGAAACACCACTTGCATTTAAGGAAGGGCTGTCAAACTTATTCATTTTTAAATCTTCATGTGCACAAACACCAACAAGATTTTTTTAATTTAAACTGTGATAAACTTTTGGTGGAAACATAACAAAGCCTAATTATCTTTTCTTTTGTTTTCTTTTGCAAAATAAGCCCAATTAGTCCATTTTCATTAACAAAACTAAATAATATTAACAGATTGTTTTTTTCGCCAATGGAAAACACATTGTTCCAAATGCACAACTATTCAACAAACACAGCCATCGAGGTACGAATGTAATATCAATCGTACCAACATTTGAGAACGAAATCACATAAGATCCAGTCGAGACTCGTATAAATGTAAAAATCCCATCCGTAGTAAGATTCTACTTAAACTTCTATAGAAAGAATTCATACTGCAGATATTGTTTTTGTTATCGTACTTTACTATTGATAAATTTTAAAACAAAACACGGGTAATATAACAAGTATACTTAAAATGTTGGCTTTTCATATAGGAAAATCACAAGCAACATTTATTTTTTTGGTGAACTAGCAGTTGCTGAAAATGAAAATTAAGATTCATTTGTTTGCAAAATTTTTTTGAGATATGCGAAAGAATACGTTCATTTTATATTTTTTATCAGAAAACTGCAAAAAAAAACAATAATAAATTATAGCGAATAAATGGGTCCAATCAGATTGATAGATAGCAAACTGGAAATTTGTTTAACCTTTTTTTGGTGTTCTAAACATGTCTTGTCCGCATCGAAAGTAATGGACTGCCAAAAGTCCAAAAACAAACTTGCAGCTATGTCATAAGACACTGTTTACAAATAGTATTTATTTATATTTTAAAATTTAAAACTTCTTCAAAAATTTGAATTTCATTAAATTAATCAAAAAAACTTGATTTAAAAGTTTTTTCTTCGGAAATCGTTAGATCGGTTTTGTTTTTCTAGATTCATTTTTTAAATATTAAAATTTTCAATTTTGGTTTGGTAATATTTTAAGTAAGCAGTTTTTGCTCAATAATATACGACTTGCATTTGACTTTGTAAAAAAAAAAATGATGACTCAATTCTGAGATAAAGAATTTTGAAAAAAAATTAGTATTTTAAACAAAAAAATACAATTATTCTAAGAAGTATTTTTTACTTTAGAAAATGATGCATAAGGGCTATTTTTCAAAACGTAAGAAAGCAAAAAATTGGGATCCTGATTTGTATCTCTGTCAATTTCAGAAACCTAAAAACAAGTTTCATTTAAACGCACATTGGTTTTTTTTTGGGCCGATAGGACCGTGACAATAAACTGCAAGACATCAATCTTTGTCATAACATTCGTCCCATCTTCCAACTCATATTCTTATTCTTCGATTAACTTTCAAAACCCAAAATTCGTTGTGGGCTCTTGGTCAGGAAAAATAACTTAAAACTCAAAATCTCTTTAAATCGAGTTTTGCCCTAAAACTAGTTTTGAAGCTAATCAAAAATAAGTAATATTTTCTTAAGTGCGTTAAAAGTCATACCATTATATTTTGCTCATGTCATAATTATACGATCCTTATTTAATATCTGAAGATGTGCCAGACGAAAGACCCAGACAAAAAGACGCACTCTTTCTCCAAGAAATAAGACTTGGTTACTCATTTTCCACACAAATATCATATCAAGGACAGTTTTTATCATACAAGTTTATATCAGATATATAAGGTTCTATGTATTCTTCCAAACCTGTGCATAATTAAGGTATCGACAGCGATAAAATTAGATTTGCATAATTAATAGAAGCCCACATAACTTTTCAGCAGTCATATTCTTACTTTATAATAATGAACGAAGAAAATCTTCTTATTTTGATAAGTTTGTAGAGTAGGACTTGAAATAACTCACATCCTGATCATGATTTCAACCCATTTGTTCATTATATAAAAGGCTTCACAAAATCCAAATTTACTATCAGTTCAAAGTCAACTGTTCGATAACAAACTATAGACAAAACTTTGTCATATTCCTTAAAACAATGGCATCTTCAAACATCTATTCTGGAATCCGAGCAATGCTCATGATAGTTGTGTGTCTTGTAGTTGTAAACCTTTCACTCGGAGAACAAAGGTTATGTGGTAATAAACTACGGAATGTCATCGAACTGATGTGTCCAAATGGAGTCAATGGATATAAGGAAAAGAGAAACTCACGTAGGTGCCTAACTTTTTTTTGTATTCTTTATACAAAAACATCTAAAAAATTGATTCAAAAACATAAATTTTTTAGTTTCAATGGATGAGGAATTAAGCACCGAAAACACTGAAGAAGACTTTAATTTCGGTTTGAGTCTGGATATGTTACCATTGATGGATAACAGTGACAGTGGGATTGCCAAAATTCGACGTAGGAGACACGGAATTGCACACGAATGCTGCGATAAGCCTTGCAGTATAAAAGAAATCGTTTCTTATTGTCGAAACTAAACTTTTTTCAACAATCGTGCATGATGCAACTTTGAATACCTGACTTTGTTTAAATACTTAGGATAAATACAATTAGGCTAAATGATGATTAAACAATGTTAATAATTATTTCTTTTGTTGTACTTGTAAAGCAAATGTTTAATTTATAAATCAAACTGAAAAACAAAATAATATTTTCTTAATTGTTGTTAAAAAAAATGCTTCGAATTGCTATATAAAATCGGTTTGCTTTTAAAGTTTACAAATCTTATGCATAAATATCTTCAACAAATAAAGTAAAGATAAGGGCTTGAGATATGCAGAAAAGAAGCAATTGAAAGTAGAAAGCATGTAAATAGTGGACATTAATTGTATGTTTTAGGTCTCTTGAGAAGTTATTAAACTTATACTTAAGAGACGAACTATTGCTCAAAAGTTCCTTCTTGCACTATTTAATGTTTTTCGCAAGTAAAAGCCAGAGCAAATATCGATTTCATTATGATGCTGATGCCATACCTTTCACATTTAAGCTATAATTTTCGACTTTCAACTTTTTCTATATACATTATCTATGGGTCATGTTCTACGTAAACTTCAGGGTTTGGTATCACAACAGAAGTATATAACAATTCATTAGAGAATTTCGTAATTTTTCATTCAAATAGCCACCAAATAATCAAGGACTCATTTTTTTCCGGTTTCTTTAGGGCAGTTTCATGGGAGTCAAAATATTATTCGCATTCATTTGGAAATCGTGGAAGTCGGAACATCAACATTCATTACTTACGATGGTGAAAAAATGTTGCTTCAAGCTTAATAAAAGTAAACATTGGTAAAGGGTTTCAAATAAATTTAAGTGCATGTAATTTAAATTTTATTAAAATATTGTTCTATTGTTATCCATTAATAAAGTCTTAACCATTCTGCCAAATCAAAATACAAAGATGAAGATAGTGATGCCGGTTGGCAAGCAGATCAAGTGAAAAGTGGCTTTAACGAAGGAGCAACATTACAAGCTGTTGCCAAATGGACATTTTTGGAGTATTTCAAAGAAAGTTCAATTCATGGATTCAAATATATTGGCAATCGTCACAAGCACTCAATTCCTGACAGGTAAATATCATAGAGATTCTGAATTCAGTCAGTATGGTAATTATTAGTCTTTTTTTTACATAAATCGGACGCTTTTATTTTTATTTTTATTTTCAGGATAATCTGGATATTGGCTCTCGTATTATCAATTATTACATGTTATTTTTGTATCAGAGATATATGGAATCAACGTACTGATAATCCAGCAATTGTATCATTTAATGCAAAGCAAACACCCGTTTGGAAAATTCCATTTCCAACAGTTACAATTTGTTCAGAAACTAAAACTAACACTGAAATATTCAATTTTACAAAAACCACTTGGAAGATTGATGAACACAAAAACCTAACTGAAAAAGAGTAAGAATAAATTTGAAACCTTAAAGATTAATATCAATCTTTTTCTACTTCCTATTTTTCTAACTCCTATAACATTTTCAAACTTTTAAACACTCAAAGGTCAAGTTTTTTTGAAGTGGGTTAGAATTTTAACACAACAGAGATTCTCGTTCAATGGCACTTACAATAGAGATCGATTGATTTTTCGATGAAAAACGTCTTAAACTATTGATTTTTATTTAAAAAACCCGTTTAACAGCATTTTTAAAAGTGCATTTAAAGATATATGAGCTGAAATAACCATTGTGTTAATTTTAATTCAAATTTGTTACTCAGAGGTTTTTATTAAAAGATGAACGGTCAAAAATTGAATTTTAAGATTTTTATTTTATACTTATCTTTCTTAAAGGCAATTTTATTGGGCGGCAACATCACAAATTTGTCGACAACAAGATTTTAGCTTAACTTTACCCAAAGATGAAGATTATGCCAATGCGACAGATTTGATCGAAGCTATGACACAAATGACATCAAAGTATAATGGCACATTTATAGATAACTGCGAATGGAGAAATGGTGAATATTGCTTTGATCAATTTCAAAGGGTTATTACTGAAGACGGAATCTGCTATAGTTTTAATTCACTGAAATCAAATTACTATCGCGATGAATTGTAAGTGTGTTTCCATTTATTTTACTTATTTATCGTTTAAAATTATATACAAATAAAAAAGGAAAAACGCCGAGTTCCAGGATGAAGACTTTTATAATATCACCAATGATCCCACTATTGAATGGAATGTGGAGAAAGGCTATAATAAGACCAACAATAAAAATTCATTTCCTAGACGTTCTCTAGGATCTGGTGAAGGTGAAGGTATTGATTTAATATTAAATTCTTTCAAACATGATACGGATTTTTTGTGTCGGAATTATGTTACGGGATTTAAATTAATTTTGAGTACTCCAGGAGAAGAGCCCCAAGTTTTTAAAAATTTTTTGAATGTTCCATTTGCAAAATCAGTTGTGGTTTCCATTAAACCAAAAATTTTAGATGCCTATGACGGACTACAAGCTTATGCGCCACATAAGTAAGTAATTTAATTTTCATAGTTTGATGGAAAACAAATGATTTGATATCGTTTTCAGGCGTCAATGTTACTATCAAAACGAACGGCCATTGAGATATTTTAGGTTCTATAACCAGCCCAATTGTGAACATGAATGCATGGCAAATATAACTCTTGAACGGTGCGGTTGCGTTAAGTTTTCAATGCCAAGTAAGAAATTGTGTATTTTTGTATCTGCAAGATGCATTTTAAAGTTGGTATTTTTATAAGGTTCAAAAACAATAAAGTGCTTTTGGTAGATTTCAATTTTTCTATTACATATAATTTATAAAAATTCAATACTTAATTTCACAATTTAAAGTAAAAAATATACATTAACATCAAATAACTAGTTTGACTTATAAAAATTGTTTTAGAACATAAGCCCCACATAAGAAACAAACAATAATTGTTTTAAAAAAGTGAATGTGTGTTATGTATACAATTATTTTCCTTTAAACATTTTCAAATAGGAAACTCAACTCATCGAGTATGTGGTACAAAAAAAATATCGTGTATGTTGCGAGCAAAAAGCTACGTGGACGAAATTAATTTTGAGAGATCAAACAATCATCAAGAATCTTCTGATCCTCAAACTGTATGCGACTGTCTGCCATTGTGTACTAGCATTCAATATAAGCCAGAAATGTCTAGTCAAATTGAGTTTGATTATGTTGGAGTGATACGTGCTTATAAAATGTCTGAGTTCCTTATTGAAAATCCTGGGTAAGAAAAAACAAACTTTAACAAAATAATAACAACAAAAATGTCAGATAACTTTATTCGTGTTCTTTGTTCTCCTTTCAGATATGAACTAACGCAAATTAAGATACATTTTAAAGATGACCGTTTCAATGGTTTAAAACGATCGGAATTATGTAGCATATATGATTTTATCGCCAATTGTGGTGGATTGCTGGGTCTTTTTATGGGAATCTCAATTTTAAGTTTAGTTGAAGTAGTATATTTTTTTACTCTTAAATTATGGACCAATTTGAAAATAAGGAAGCTTAAAAATCTTCAACCTAGAAAATTTAAAGAAGAACCATGAAATATTTTGTACGCATTTTAATTAATTCTTTAATAAAAAATAAATTACGAAACAAATTTTCACAAAGTTCATGCAACTTAACAGACACTTTTTGTTTTGTATTCATTTAAACTTTAAACGCTGATGTGTTTTAATTTAAAAATGAATGGTTCAAGTATATTGTTAAACAACCTTTTCAACATGAAGTGTTGTACCACTGCAAAGCCAATGTTGACTAATCATAAGATATATTTCGTTAGTATTTTCAAGCAACATGAAAGTTGCTAAGAACAATGAGTGTTTGCGTGCGATAAATTAATTTTTGAGCAAAACTTAGAAAGTGTTTTGCTCACTTTCAAATGTAGATCCGTCTTGATCAGAATTTGCAACGCAAGACTATCTACAGAAAATTTATAAGCACATGATTATAACTCCACTTGGAAACAAAATTAACTTGAGCTCTAATACAGGTAATTGTAACCGTAAATACATTTCTTATAAAAAGGGAAACTCCAATATTTTTTCATGCCTATCAATTTATTTTAAAAAATTGCTTTACAAGAACAAAAAAAATTATTACTAAACTATTTGTTTTCAATCATCATTTATCCTAAATGTATTTATCCTATCTCAAAATGTATTTTCTAGAATATGTGATAATCTTAACAAAGTCAGGTATCCAAAGTTGCATCATTCACGATTGTTGAAAAAAGTTTAGTTTCGACAATAAGAAACAATTTCTTTTATACTGCAAGGCTTGTCACAGCATTCATGTGCAATTCCGTGTCTCCTACGTCGAATTTTGGCAATCATACTGTTACTGTTATCCATCAATGGTAACATATCCAGACTCAAGCCGAAATTAAAGTCTTCTTCAGTGGTTTCCGTGCTTAGTTCCTCATCCATTGGAACTGAAAAATGTATGTTTTTGAATCAATTTTTTAGATTTTTTGTATATAATTGAAACAAAAAGGTAGATACTTACGTAAGCTTCTCTTTTCCTTATATCCATTGACTCCATTGGGACACATAAGTTCGATGACATTTCGTAGTTTATTACCACAAAACCTTTGTTCTCCGGTTGAAAGATTTACAACTACAAGGCACACAATTATCATGAGAATTGCTCGGATTCCAGAATAGATGTTTGAAGATGCCATTGTTTTAAGGAATATGACAAAGTTGTGACTATAGTTTGATCGTCAACAGTTGACTTTGAACTGATAGTAAATTTGGGTTTTGTGAAGCCTTTTATACAATGAACAAATGGGTTGAAATGATCAGGATGTGAGTTATTTCAAGTCCTACTCTACAAATATCAAACTAAGGACATTTTCTTCTTACTCGTACACATTAAAAAGTAGGATTATGACTGCTAAAAAGTTATGTGGGCTTCTATTAATTATGCAAATCTAAGTTTGTCGCTGTCGATACTTTAATTATGCACAGGTTTGTTTGAATACTAATAATCTTAGATAAAAAAATGTTCCTTGATATGTCTTACGTCTTAGTACCTTGAGAAAGAGTGAGTCTTTCTGTCTGGTTCTTATGTCTGGCTTAGCTGAGTAATAAGATAAATAATTTAAGGATTTTAGAAAATAGAAAATTGTGAAAGTGCCATTTTTAGGACTCTTGTCAAAATGTTTGGTTCATATTATTGAAGGATTTTAAACTACATATATTTAAGGATCTTTCAAGTTTCAGGTTCTCCAAAAATGTATTAAGATTGCAATAATATTTGAATAAAAATAAATTGTATTGTGTTAAAAAAATAAATTAAATTTAGTGTGTTTTGTTGTAGAAATTGTTTAAAAAAAACTCAATAATATGGTCGTTTTGAAATGTACATACATATTTATCAAGTTTCTTACGAGTATACAAATTGCGGTACGGATTTTCGTTTAGGTTTGTTCAAGACATTTACAACGAAGTGTACATTTTTTCTATTCCATAAAACTATAATGAAGTAGGTAGATAAAGAAAAACAACACTGAATTTTTATTTTGAAAATATGTACATACATAAACGTTATAAAAATATAAAATTTAAATTTAATTTTACATGAATCTCTTTGAAATTTGGTTCTGTCAAAAATGTTGACAATAATTGTTGATGCTAGAAACTGATATATGCCACTAAGTTATACTCTTTATATGAATCTAAAATGACTTAGATACACTTTTTCAATAATATTTTTCAATTTTAAAATATTTGAGTGTAAATTTAACGTCGATAAGTCTGTATTTTATTGTAGGTGTCTGAAATACAATAAGAAGTATTTTAAGAACTAATAAATCATTATATACAGACATTTGTGTAGCAAGCATGGATGTAAGTATATTAATACTCTTAGTTCTATAGTTATTCAAAAAACTTTGAGTCATAGCTTTTGGTTTTCATTATGGCAATAAATAATTTTACTTCTTCAAAATACAATACAAACAAGCAAGACTAAAGGAGTACTATTTACTAGTACTTAAATACCTTATATTAAAAATAAAAATCACTGAACTTTTGAAATATAAGCAGTGCTAGAAAATAGGATAAGATCATGAAACCGAGGAACCCTGTTTAAAATAAAATAATTATGAAAACCAACAATTATTCCTGATATTGAATTGACAAAAAAATTTCATAACATTTCGTTGAAAGTTCTCATTGATTTATATAATTTTGTCTTTTTGAAATTATGTTTTTTTTTTGGGTACATAAATATTAAATTTATTTTATGAAAAACGTTAAATAAGTTTTTCAAAAAATTTCTTGAATGAAATGTGCTCTTATTTTTAAAGTGACGAAAAATGCGTAAGAACAAAAATTACACAATAAAAAGGTGGCGACTGTTTTATTTATTAAAGAGGATTATAAACAAATGGGAAGCAACAGCAATACAAAAATAAGGCGTGTTCCATAGATTTAATCAAAACAAAAAAATAGAATAAATAATTTAAATACACTAAGTTTTCGTGTTCGTAATTGCGAAATAACAAGTAACTTTTAAAAAAAAAACATTTGAATATTTTTTAATAGTGCTTTAGGGCGAATTCATTTTGAGAGCAACTGAGTAAGTAAGCTTTCTGTCATATAGTTTTCTATTGACTGCACAGATGGCATTATCAACACAGAAAAATGTAGGCAAATTATATGGTTTGTGTATTTGATGATATTTGAATTTATTGTGATAAGAATATAGATGGATTTTAGAAAATATAATTTTCAAATTTTTTACGGGGAATTTGAGAGAATTGTCAATTCTTCCAGGAGTAATTTTGTTATGAAAAGTGATTTTTTGAATAAGTCGTTTGGATTCTGGATACAAAATGTGGGTCCCCTTCATCATTGTCATTTCGCGCACACAGGAATGGCTAAGAGTCGTAGTTCACTAGGCCCTGATATGTATGCAAACACTTTAATGCCATTTAATTATCAAAAAAGCTTGATTAATTATTTTTTTTTTTCTAGATAAATTTATATAAATAAAATCTATATATAACATTTTTAACTTCCCATAGGAAGTTATTGTAATGGGTCCGATTTGTCAAATTGAAAATTTTGACATTTCTCGACGTTTCAAGGTCCCTAGAGTCAAAATAAAAGATTTTTAGAAAGATGTCTGTGCGTGCGTGTGTACGTACGTCTGTACGTCCGTACGTCCGTACGTTCGCGACGTTTTTTTCGTCGTCCATAGCTCAAGAACCAGAAGAGATATCGACTTCAAATAAATTTTGTTATACAGATAATAAGGCAGAAAGATGCAGAAAGGGCTCTCAAGAAAATTGCGTGGGTGGTTTTTTTACCATAGCAGTTTAAAAAAAAGGTGAACATTTTGGTTAACCTTAAATACCTTACGAACGCTAGAGACTTTAATTAAATTTTATGTAATATATTGTAACATGATACCAAACAGGTATATTTTTTGAAAAAAATCAATATAACGGTTTTTTTTATAAATCAATAAAACTGAAAAAAAAATTTGTCACCTCCAAAATTTTACGACTGAAATATGATTTCATCTATAAAACAACTTTTTGTGCAACGAAGAATAATGTTTTTGACATCTGATAAAATTTTGAAAAAAATCGATTTAACAGTTTTTGTACAAAAAATTAAAAACCGAAATAAAATTAACAAAAGTTCGTAAAAAATGATTTTCGACTCAAATATCTTTTCAAAACTTTGAGATAATAGGTTGTAACTAATTTTTTCTTATAAGAAATATTGTTTTCAACATTAGGACAAATTTTGAGAAAAATCGAATTGACAGTTTTTTTACAAAAAATAAAAACCTGAAAAAAAAATGTATAAAAGTTGGTAAAAATTGATTTTCGACTCAGATATCTCTTCAAAAATTTTAAATATTGGCTTCAAATTAATTTTATCTTATAAGAAATATTGTTTTGAACATTTGGTAAAATTTTTAAAAAATTCGAATCGACAGTTTTTTTACAAAAAATAAAACTCTAAAAAAAAAACAATACCTACTAAAACTTGGTAAAATTTTACTTTCGGCTCAAATAGCTTTTCAAAAATTAAAAATATTGGCTTCAAACTTATTTTATTTCAGAGAAAATATTGTTTTCAATATTCAGTAATTTTTATATAAAAATCCAACAGTCCGACTTCTAAGCAAGACAAATCGAAAGACGGGATGGGAAGTTATCAGTGTGGGTCGTATCCCAGCCTCTTTTTAGTATTAGATTTAGATAGGGCTCTAGGGGCGCTGACAGATGACAAACAGACAGAAGGACTGAATCAGTGGACCCAGTTTTTCTCTACCATCATAATGTCATGTTTGATTAAAATTTCGAGTTCGAAAATTTTTACGAATGAAATAATTGCCTTATAGTTCTCATATAATCTTTAAAGTGCAATGCAAATTTTGTATAATACTGTTGTGTCATGATTTTGATAATTCTGTGTGTCTTACATTCTAAGTTTTAAAACACTTTAAACTTAAAATGCTTTATACCAAAATTTTGTATGAACCAAATACTTTATTTCATAAAATTGTGTTTCTGAAATTGCCATCACCGAAATATTGTATATTAATAAAACATGTTTTTTTGTATTCCTGTAGAAACAAAGCCGGTACTAAATTTATTAATATTAATTATTAGTTTTTTTTTGGACTGCCTTAAGCTATTTTGTAAAAGATAAACGAAAATTTTAGACGACTACTTCTCAAAAAAACGTTTTTTTTTTAAACTAATCTGGACTTCAAAATGTTTACATTATCAAAAGGATTTTTCTTTTTCAGACTGTATACAGTATTTTAAAATACAGAATTTTAACATACATAACTTTGTTCTGTTATACAGAAATTTAACATACAGTATTTCGCTCCTATAGCCAGTTTATTTTCTCTCAAATTCTCAAACGTTAAAAATAATAGTTTTTAGAACTAAAAATTTTCTATAAACTAATTTTGTTGATAGATAAATACTTTAGTTGGAGATTACACTAAAATATACCGCCCGAAGAAAATCTATTTTTGGGTGAAAAAAAGTGTGTCTTGTTTTGTTTGGAGAACGAACATTGCCACATAGGCCGGATTGCGTTGCAAAAATAGAAATAGCAAATAAAATGAAATAAAATAGTACAAAATACCAAATTGAACCTGAAATTAATTTTTAAACCTATAGTCTGTGGTTGTAATGTTGCATATCGGTTTAAAATATGAATTATTTTAACAAATGTTTCATCAACTTCCAACATGTTTATTCTCTTAACTTTTGTTTGATAAATTCTTTTTAACTGAAAAATCTGCTTGTTTATATTTACTCTAACAGAGAAGCAAAAAGTTTTTTAATTGGTATTTGGGGAACATTTATGGAAATGTATTAATTTATATGATGTTTCTGAATTCATTGGAAATCGTCAAAAAATAAATACTATTACTTAACTAAATTGAAATAATGTGGGAATGTACATTATCAAACGATTTCTCCAGACTATGAACTTTCTTCATCGAAGGTTTTTTTCCGAATTTCCCGTATCTCGTACACATTGTAAGCTATATATAGAGTATTTTGTTGATAGGATATTATTTGCTGATGTTTTTCCCTTTGGCTTCTGGCCACTTTGTTTTGAATAAAAATAAAAACACAATAAAACAGAGTCAACAGAAATATTTTAGAGTTTATAGCAATTCGCATAATGAGGATTTTTAGATTCTGGTACTGTTGAACTTGAGAAAGTACATGTTTTATGCATACGAGTATGTACTTATACTTACGTATTTAGTAAGGTTTTTTGAATGTTTATGCTAAGAAGTAATAAAATAATGCTCGTAAATAATAGAAATAAGTAAAGTGTTAAAACGAATAAAAATTGACGTAGGAGTTGTTTTCAAAAAAGCTGTAATATTTCTAAATGTAAATGAAAACTTCATAGGTAATGAACTTGAAATTATTGATTCTAGTGATTATGATTTTTGCAAAGAGTACATTTTTGAAAATTATGGAGATAAATACTTTCAATTAATCAAAACAGCTCATTTTTTAACGAAATTGTACTCCAGTTAAAACAAAATTAGTTCGGAGATTTGGACCGATAAAACCAAGCAACAAAATATATATTATTTATGTGTACTCCATGGTTCAGGAAAAATGTAATTCATTTGGTACTTGAATTTTAAGTGATCAAAGTAACATTTTTTGAGAAACTCAGCAAAGTATGTTTTTGAACTTATAAATCATTGATTTTGTCAATGTAAAATAAATTTCAGTACTCTATGAAAGTCCACTTTTTGATATTTCTGTATTGATTAAAATTTAGAAAATATTATTGCATATGTGATCTAATAATAATCAATATCAAACATTTATTTAAAAAAATGTGTACCAATTTTGCTTTTCTTCAACCATCAATTATTGAAACAAAGATGGAAAAAAACATTTGTCCAGCCTGTCCCTAAAAAAGGCGAATCCTCCTCTCCCTTTAAATATCGTCCAATAGCACTAATGTCCCTTTTTTTAAGGTCATGGAAACGCTGATTAATTATCAGTTCAAGAAATATCTCGAAGAACGGAAGTTTCATAATGACCGACAGTATGGCTTTCGTAGCAATAGGTTCGCTGGTGATCTCATTTTTTATCTCACCGAAGAGTAGAACACATCTTTACATTGTTTTGGAGTAAGTTAGATTATTGTTCTTCATATTTCAACGGCATTTGTTAGAGTTTGGCATCAAGCTCTCTTATCAAAAATGCGGGCTTTTGGTATTGGTGAATCTTTTCTTCGTTGGATTAGAAATTACCTTTGTAACCGTTCAATATAAGTTGTATTGGATGGTTTCATGTCTGAAATTCAGAAAATAAATGCTGGTGTCCCTTATGGCTTCGTTTTGTCTCCGACTCTCTTCCTTATATTCATATAATTGATCATATGTCTGCCACTTCTTATCCATCAAACTGTTTCGCCGACGACAGTAGCCTCAGCTTCTCATACTCGTTTCTAGATTCATATGATTGTCCTTCGAATGTGGAACCTAACCCGCAGCGTATGAAACTGTGTAGTTATATTTTAGGAAGGTAAAGGTGTATATTCTATTAACACTTTGTGGAAATTGGTTGTAATATGATGAAATTAAAAAAATTAAGCTGGCTGGGATTTTAAAATTAAATTTTCATTTTAATTTAAAAAAAAACTTTTCCCGCAGCGAATCCTTTTCGTTTTTGTTACAGCGAATTTGAAAAAGCAGAACTTTGAAAATAGGAATTTTTGTCTTGCAGAATTTTGAAAAGAAGTATTTTTTGTTTGAACAAAAATTATTGCTTAAGCCAGAATTTTAACCCTAATGCAACTACAGTCAAAAACTAGAAAAATTCGGTAAAAAAAATAGAACAAGGTAAGGAGATAACATTTTGTTTATTATTTAATAAAATTCTTTTTTAAATTCTATTACTTGAACTCTTATAATCCAAATAGTGCAACACCTTTGTTTCTTGCTTCTTATTTTCTTAAGTCATATGTGGTGCGGGTTGAAACCTCAGATTTTAGAAAATATAATATTTACTAAAATAAAAAAGTTCTATGTATTAATTTAAAGTTAAAGCTTCTAGAAAACTTCTTGGTCAATCAATATTCTTAATTCTAAAATAAACATACTCAGGGAAGATTTTTAAAAAAAGTCCTTTTTTTTATTTTTTTTAAGTATAACCAAATTTAAGTAATAATAATTCGAATCACATAGTATCGGTATTTAGGTAGGTATTCAAATTAATGTGTCGTGTTTTAGCCACACAAACAGATGTTCAAACACTGAGGAAGAAAATGTAAACAGCATATTTGTGTGACCAAAATATCGCCGCCAATTCATAAATCGAACTCATTCAACTTTATAGAAATTTGGGCCGGATGCCATAATACTCGTAAAAACAATCCACAAACGCCATGATGACAAATAGACACATCAGGGTTTATTATGGCATCCATTTTGTTTTACTTAAGTTGCAGTTGTCAAAATATCGAACATATTTGTGAAATAACTTTCACTAAAATAATTCACTAAAACCATGTATGCATATCCGGTATATATATAAGCCCACGCCTGAAAGTGTAGGTGTTTTGATGAGGGCGGAAATGATGATTTACGTAGCTGATGCAGGTGGGCCCGACGACTGTCAGTTAGAAGTTTACGCACAAAAGCTCCACCAAAATAAACAATACTCAGCAAAAGGATAATTCGACGTAAATGCACTAAGAGAATTGCCATTCGTTTCGCTATGGATCACAAATAAAATAAATTTTAAATTTTTTGTTAATAAATTACTTTTTTTTTGTAGTTTGATTTTTACTTTTTTTTGTTTTAAAAAATTGTTTGTCAAATTTTAACTTTGATGCACACTAACCGCACATAAAATTTAAACTAAATGAACCCACATTTTGGCACTTGAAGAGACATTTGGTGCGTTCTGTGATATTTGTTATTATTGTTTTGTCATCGGAGAACAGTGGGGCATTTGATACAGATAATTGAAACTACATTATTTCCAAAATTATTATTTAGACGTTTTTCACTGAAGAAGAAAAATAATATAAAATAAGTTATAATGTACAAATAATAGAAATTGCTAACGTGAGGAAAATTATCAGTTTTTTACAGAATTCCAAAATATTTATAAGTTTTCTATCATGTCAACGTTCACTCAAAAATGAGACGAAATTAAAAATACATTTAAAAATCTAAAGTTATATCGAAATAAAAACATATGCTTGAGTTTTGGCGCTTTTGCTAATCTTTTATAGTTTTTAGCCAATTAAGTTTTAGTTAAATTATGTAAATTTATCACAACAATTTTAAAAATGTATACAAATAAAAGGAATAGTATCTGGGTTCCAAAAATATAGAACATGTATGCCAATTTGTTTTTACTTAAAAGATAGAACATTAGTATGTAAAGTTTAATATTTTTGGTCGAAAATTTGTCAAAGTTTTAATACAAAATGCTTTACTATGCTAGTTTAATAAAAATAAACAGCCGATTTTCTAGATCGTGATTTTATTTCCTTTTCTTTTTGTGTCTAATGCGCATGGTAAAATTAAAGTTTAGATATTATTAAACCGGCGGCGGCGGACATGATGAGCTTTCTTGTTTTCAAATTATTTGTATTTTTGAGGTTTTTTGAGAAGACTTTCGACCTAATTTTGAATGATCAGTTAGAATGTTATAATGACAAAGATTAATTAATATTGTTAAAAAATTAACTGCTTATATACTTTTCAATATTTAGAAATAAAGCATAGGAATATATATGTAACGATCTGTATAAACTGTAACATGACAATAAATTATCTCAATGACACTGAAACATCATGAAACGACTGAGAAATAGAAGAGGATATAAATTTAAGTTAATATTGTAAACCCTATTAGCCCAAAACTGTATGGTCCTACGAATTTACTCTTAAAAAAACTAAACTCACTGTAAACTTATTTTCACCAAAATTGGGACTTATCATTTTCTTAAATGAAACACAACGTATCAAAATTTGTCCATTAATACATTAATAACTACAAATCCTAATTTGTCCGATCATTTACAGATCTTTTAACTTATGTTTGTGTATTTGTAGAGAATGGTGGCTTTCACATATATTGAATAAGAACACATATGGTTGGGCAAAAACAACTAAAAAAAGAGGCAGGGTTGGGTTAAGAAAATTGTAAGTTGAATTATTCTTAAAAAAAAAAAAATTACCAAAAATATTTTTCATATAAGGAATTTTGTTAAATACATTTTTTGTCGAAAACAAATTTTTACCAATTTAAGTAAATTTTTTTTGCAAATTGAATGAATGAAATTAATTTAAGAGATATCAAGAACCGAACATCAATTTTTACCAAATTCGCGTACTATTTTTTGTAGATTTTATTTTTTTTAATGAAAAAACGTACAGTTGAATTTTTATATAAAAAAAAACTACTTAATATCGAAAACAATATTTTCTGTGAAAAAAAAAGTTTCAAGACAATATTTTTAATTTTTGAAAAGCTATTTGAGTCGAAGTAAATTTTTACCAAGTTTTAGTACTGTTTTTTGCTAGTGTTTTTTTTTGTAAGAAAACTGTCAATTCAATTTTTCTCAAAATTTTAATGAATGTTGCAACAATATTTTTAAAAGATGAGAGTAGTTTAAAGCCAATATCTCAAAGTTTTGAAAACGTATTTGAGTCGAAAATCAATTTTTACCAACATTTGTTAAATTTTCTTTTTAGTTTTAATTTTTTTGTAAAAAAAATATCAATTCGATTTTTCTCAAAATTTTACCGAGTGTTGAAAAAAATATTTTTTAAAGATAAAAGTAGTTAAAAGCCAATATCTCAAAGTTTTAAAAAGATATTTGAGTCGAAAATCAATTTTTTTCTTCAGTTTTTTGGATATCTAAAAAAACGGTTTATTTAATTTTTTTCAAAAAATATACTTGGTATATATGGTATCACTTACAATATATTATATAAAATTTAATTCAAGTTTCTAGCGTTATTGGTTCATGAGATATTTAGAGTTAACCAAAATTTTCATTTTTTTTTTAAACTGCTATGGTAAGAAAACCACCCATTCAATTTTTTGAGAGCAGTTTCTGCATCTTTCTGCTTATTATCTGTATAAAACAATTTATTTGAAGTCGATATGTAGTCTGGTTCTTGAGCTATGGACGACGAAACTACGTCGTGGTTTTTTTCAAGGCCTTTTCATTTAAAATTTCAACCTGTTGTCACATATCTTCAGATAAATATCTCCAAATGAAAACATTAGGTTTGTATTTTTTGTTTATAATTCTTTTGCATAATTTATCTTAAAATAATCCTAATTTATAAATTAGTTCTTAATGTTAAACATATTCAGGTATCCAAAGTTGCATCAATCATAAATGTTGAAAAAAGCTTAATTTCGACAGTAAGATACAATTTCTTTCATACTACAAGGCTTATCGCAGCATTCATGTGCGATTCCATGTCTCCTGCGTCGAATTTTGGCAATACCACTGTTACTGCTATCCATCAATGGCAACATATCAAGGCTCAAGCCGAAGTTGAAGTCTTCTTCAGTGTTTTCAGTGCTTATGTCTTCATCAAGTGAAACTGAAAAATGTATATTTTTGAATCAATCTTGCGAATTATAAAGTGAAAGAAGAGTTAACTTACTTGAGCTTCGTTTTGTTTTGTATCCATTAACACCGTTTGGACACATCAATTCGATAACATTCCTCAGCTTATTACCACAAAACCTTTGTTCACCAATTGAAAGATTCACTATGGCTAGGCTTACGAAAAACAGGAGCATTACTCGAATTCCTGAATAGATCTTTGAGGAAGTCATTGTTTAACAATATTGGTTTTAAATAAAAGTTTATATTGAGAAGCTGTGTATAGATGATGATGCCTTAACTGAGGGCTATGAACTAATGATACCTTTTGGTTTATTCCAGCTGATTATATATGATTTGTTGAAATAATGATTTCCAATATATGGTACTTTACTCTATGAACTTTGTAGAATTGAAGGTATACCTGCGTTAGTTTCCATCATTACACAAGTGGATTTAACATTATTTCTGCTGACAGGTTATGTGGGATTATTTTGCTCTGTTAATTATGCAAATCTATTTCTGATTGTATAAGTACCTAATTTATGCACAGGTTCAACAGAACATAAGGAAATCTATAGGACTTCGAATTTATTTAGTTTGTGTCTGATGCGAGTAGGATGCGCTGGACTTAACCTTTAAACAGGGTGGATTATCTTATAGTTACGTCAATATTAACTTATTGTGGTTCTTAAAAGTACTTCAATCTGATTTTCTGAATAACTAGACATTATTCTTTAAATGATTGTATGACATTTTAACGAAGTAAGAGTAAAGATTATGTTTGATATTTAAAAAAACAGGCTAAGGAAAAAAAATTAAGTTAGATCGACGCACAAATTGACGAAACAATAATTTTTGATCTATTAATGACTTGTGTAAAATACAGGCATAAAAGGAGGGAATGCCAATTCAGATCCGGTTGAAAGAGACATTTCTGGTAAACTTTTCATTTCGAACCCACTTTAAAAAGTTCCACTTAGGATAAAATCTTACATACATCTATGTATATATTTTTTTTACGTACGAAAATTTTATATGTATCTATCAATTTTAACCTTGAACTGTTGTTGGGACTTAAAAATTGAGACTAAAAATTAATTTCATACCTTTTTTCAGCTCATTTAAAGTGGCATTCAAATCTTTCAATAGCTTAGATATTTGAAGGTTAACGATTAAACTACTTCATAATTGATATCATAAAACAAACCTCAAATTATAAAAACAAAATTAAATCAATACGGAAAATCTATTCAACATGTAAACATAACAAAAGTTTTTCCTTCGATAAAATGATTCTGTATGTTGAAATTGTTACATTTTCTATGTTGAAAAATTACCACACAAAAAGCATTACAAAAAAATAATTATTGAGGTAGGCGATTTATTGCTTTAAAAATGCTTTAAAATAAAAAAAAAAATAAATCGGAAAACCACCCACGGTAGGAAGAGAGAGAAATTTATTTCTTACAATTTTCGAGAAACGTATAAATGAATTTTATGCTAGATACATATTCTTATAGCATATGTTCATTTGAAATGTTGAAAGCTTTTTGTTTTGATAAATTTTCCACAACTGTTTCAGTGGCTTGTTAATTAACGCATGAAAGGGATTTTCCGCATTTCTATTTTCTACTTGATGATTCATTTTTTTTTGTGAAAATTTGTATTGAAAAAAAAAGTGTGTAGAGATATTTCTTGAAAACTTTTTTTTTTTGTAAGAAAGAGATATGTTTTTATTTACCTGGATGGCCAGGGAAAAGTTTTTAAAAAAAATTCGTGTTTAAAGGGTGTTTTGTTGTTTTGAATAATGGTCGGATGTGAAGTTTCATCATTTTTTGTTTGTTAATTTTTCGGTAGTTACTTATTTTCGGTAGACCAATTTTATATTAATGAATCTTTTACTATGAAAATATTTTAACTGTGCTTAATATAAATGTTGAACAAAAAATTTAGTAATGAAAATAGTAATACTAAAATACTATACTTTGTAAAATGATTGATAAGGCTAAATATAGAGGTAATCTTTTAAAACTTTCATAAACTCTATCAAGTGGAAAGCTTTGCAAAATAAGTAATAAATACGAATAAAATCAACAATTAATTTTTTAATAGCTTATTGGTTTGTAAACAATTAAAGAAAAATAACATATATGTATATTATAACTAGCCTTCGATGACTTTGTTGCCTAGTAAACGCAAAATTTTCAACTTCGAATTGGAATTTGTTGCAGTCGGTTCGATTCCCGAAGTAATTTTTTCTTATTTCTCAATCACTCAAGAACACTAGAATCTTCACTCATATTTGTTTGAGATGTGCCAAAAGAAGTAATATGAAAAAAAAAATAGTTAACTACAAATGTCTCACGAATTGAAAATTTCTTCGCCTTCAATAAAGTCTTATTCTACACTAAGGCGTCACATAGACTGCGAGAAAAGTGCAGTTATTTGCAAACTTTCTAAGGCATGTCAAAACAAAAGTATCGAGGTGTTAAACAAAAAACACCAAGTCTATCAACCTGTACCCGTGACGAAATTGTCAGAAATTGCATTCAAAAGTGTGAAAAATTGACCCTAGTGCAATCACCAGTTAAAGTCTATAGTTTATAGTATTGAATATGATTCGCAATTATGGAGTCGCTATTACGAAATTCTTTGCCCTAAAGGGTCTTCTCTGGGATCATCCTTATGATCTCCTTCCTTGTGAACATCGTGTTTAGCTTCTTCAAATGCAATTTCTTCATCAAAGGTGTTAATAATAACTTAATATTTCTTCATTAACTCATTAATGGTGAAATTGATGCACCTTATTTACTGTCTTGTGTGTATTCAAACTACCGGGCGGAACTCATCACCTGCGTTCATTTGATTGTACACAAATTGACTTCCATAGAACTAACTATTGGAAAATGAAGCTTTAAGTCGATTGAGCATTTTATATAACTCGATAGCTTTAAATAAGATGGGATTAAAATCATTGTTTAGAACAAGTGCTCCACTATCGTAAACGTCTTTATTTTATATTATTTTTTGTTCTGTAATAGTTAATTATGCTAAGGTAACTACTTTCTGAAAATTTTGAAGTGTAAAGAAAATATTGGTAAAAACTTAGTGTACCTCATAGTTTTTAGACAGGGTTTTGAACTTATGCCTTAAATCGGCTGAAAATGAATCACGATTTTTCATTTTTGAACTTAATGTAGGAAGTTATTGTAATGGGTCCGAATTGTCGAATTACTAATTTCGACATTTTTTCGGGACGTTCGGGACGCTTTTATCGCTTTCCATATAAAGGGTGATTTTTTGCTATTTCTTTTTTGGAACACTGGTTTAAACAGCTGACACACGTTTTGTGTTTTGTTTCAAACATCTTAAGTTTGGTCTATAATTTAACTATGAATTGTCTCACAAACGAAAAACGCTTCCAAATTATTGAAATTATTGAATGACTCTTCCGAAAAATTGAAAAATTGTGTTCAGCGACAAAGCTCATTTTTGGCTCAATGACGTAAATAAGCAGAATTGTCAATTTTGGAGTGAATATCAACCAGAAGCATTCCAAGAGCTGCCAATCCATCCAGAAAAAGTCACAGTTTGGTGTGGTTTATGGGCTGGTTGCATCATTGGACCGTACTTCTTCAAAGATGATGCGAATCGTAACTTAACTGTGAATGGAGCATCTTTTTATTGATCAAAATGCAAAAGCTTGACTTGCATGACATGTGGTTTTAAAAAGACATTGCCAAATTTTACATAGCACGCGCAACAATAGACTTGTTGAGAGGCGAGTTCGGTAAACATTTTATTTTACGTTCGGAACCGGTTCGGGACCACCTAGATCTTGCGATTTAACGCCTTTAGACTATTTTTTGTGGGACTATGTTAAAGTTCATGCCTATACAGACAAGCCCGCTTCAATTGACGTATTTTAATACAACATTAAATATTAATTTATTTGTGAGAGACTGGCCAAAATGTTGAAAAGAGTATGCAAAAATTGCACTAAGTGGATGGACCATTTAAAACGCCGTCTAGGTCAATAGTTGCATGAAATTATCTCCAAACTTTAAATTAAATGGACAGTACTATCGATTCAAATAAAGATTTCATACATTTTTCTGAATTTTATGTGGTTTGTTTTTGAAAAACTTTCCTATAGCTTTTAAAAATCACCATTTATATTCATTATATACAAACAAAATTACTTAAACTTGGTTGGTAAAATTGATGTTCCATTCTCGATATTTCGAGAATAAATGGAGGTATTGATTTCAATATGTTTTTATTGTATGCTTAATTATATTGTTAACGTCAGATACTAGAAAAATTCAATCTGTATTAGTTTATTTAGGGAATACAAATTAATAAATATTTAGAAATGCTACTCAAATTGGATTTCGACTAAAGACCTCGTTAACAAAACTAATTCATAATAATTTTGTATTTAATTTTTTAGGAAAATTCAACTGAACATTTTTTATTAAAACACGAAAACCTGATGATAAAAAATGGTTTTGGACTCAATATTAGGTAAAGAAAGAAAAGTATTGACTTCAAAATATTTATCTCATACAAAATATTGTTATGGATATTTTGTTAAAGTTTTAAGCAAGACGGGACGGGAAGTTATTAGTGTGTGTGTCGCCTCTTTTTTAAGTTTATATAATAACCATACATTTTTTATATTTTTTTAATGTCAAAGCAATTAAGTTTGACAAATAATACTGCAAAAAGATGGATCAACATTCTTGAATTGCACTTCAACAGACCTTCTTTAAATGTCGAAAACTCGAATTTAATTTTAGGATCAAATATCAAATATAAGTATAATTAAAATAAACTTATTTTAAGTGCTGAAAACACGATTTTAACTATCTTATTAGTTGGTTTTTTAGGTTTGAGCTTTTATTCGGAAGCGAATGTGATTTGCTCAACATTTACTTAAATTCTGATTAGTAAGGTTTATTCTCACGACTATGAATGCCAAAAGACAGACTGGTATGATGTGACGAACACCCTAGCAGACCTAGTTTAAATGTCGATTATTCAAATTCTTGGAAGTTGGGGATCCTTCATTTTCGGGGTTTTCGAGATTTCGAAATTCTGACTCGAAACCAAAAAATGTATGTTTCTTTCGGAAAAAGTGTTAAGAGATGATATCGTGATTTTATTCGTACTAGTAATTAATACCATTGATTTGGAAGGCCTCATTCACTGAAGTAATAACTGAGAAAAGACTGAAAGTTTTTGAAAAGTTATCAAAAATTATAAAATTTCCCATCAAAAATCTTCCCAAATTCGTCAATAATTTTTAATCCTTTAAATCTAGTTGAAGCCCATACAACACTTTAAACACTTTTTTATAAGAATTATTGTACGATCGTAAACTATGCTTACTTTAACTAAGTTTAAGGTTTTATTATCTCATTTAAGGTCAACACATTTTAACTAACTTTAATTTAATATTCAAAGTCAAAATCTTTAACCTTTATTTTAAATACTTTTTTATATTATATTATGTTATTTTAAATATTAAATTTGTCGATGTCATTAACTATAATTTCTAATAACTTTCAAGTTTCATGACTATAAACGTATATACATATAAAAATGTATGCAAAATTGTAAAGTTAAATATTTTCCCAGCTGCTGTTAAGAAAGAAAAAAACAAAAACAAAACCAATCAACTATATTTTCCCCTTTTGCTATTGTAAAATTCTCAAACTAATTTCATGCTTAGAAAATAAATAAATTAGTTCAAGTAAGTGGCAACAATATCTCAAACCATCCCCCAACCCCCCCATTATACCCTAAATCGTTTTCCCTGAGAAAAATAAAAATATAAACCAAAAAAGAAAAAGTCTCATTAAATCTCATTAAGTAATGCATTGACACACGACCGACCGGCAAAAGTATTTTGTCGTCGACGATCGTCGACGTCGTCATTGTCGTTATACGTTCTCCCCTTTTTTCTACGTCACTTATAATACATCGTTTCTTTCCATCCCCTCACCAAGAGAATTCCGCATCTTATTTATCCATAAGATCTCGGCATAATCGCATATAGAACATTGATATATACTGATGTACACATCAGGACAGCATCCACGAGTAGCAGCATCATCGGCTAAGCGAGCATCAAGAACCGAGTAACGAAAAATTCATTGCGGATGAAAAACTCATCCAAAATAGACATACACCGTTATTTTTATTCTCACTTTTGGATATTTATACGTATATTTTTGAGAATTTCGAGTAAAAGAAAAAGTATCTAAAGATTGTATTTTTGGTCAAATTCTCTCGTTCTCTCGAGATACATCGAGTGCGAGTATACACTTAAAGCTCTCACCCTCTCACGGGTGTTTTTAGGGATTCAATTCACTTGAAAACCCCATCATCTCAGCCAACAGCATCTCAACGGCACCTCACGCTCCCATAGCTCCTAAGTTTGAAACACTCAGTAGTAGCATTTAGCTACGACATCATAGCGCGCCACCACCGTCCGTGTTCATTCGAGAAGAAAAATCGCTCACTCGCTGGTGATCTTTTCCCAAAAAATATACGAAGAAATAGTGATCGTGAAAAATGCGTGTCCGTTGATGAAAAAGAAAATCAAATCAAAAAAAGGAAAGGAAAGGAATTTTCACATTAAAACGATAAAAGAAAAGAAAATTAGGAAAAGTTTCTTTCTTTCGTCAAGGGGTGTGTTTATATATTGTTATTATTTTACGAGAGTATCTCTATCTCAAGGCAGAGTCCGCGCGTGCCGAATCGAACACCAAACATCCCGTTCAGCTTTATCGCTGTAGATACTTTTTTTTTAATTTCAATTCTTTGAAAAGATTTAGATAAAATTAGTTGATGAAGTTTTGTTTGTGTTTTATTTTTTTAATTCGGTATTCGGTAGTGAAAAGAATTTTCTTCCCTTCGTCTTCTTCCCCCGCCCCCGCCATCGGCTTGACGTCTTTCATTTCGACGCTGAATGATATTGATCGTGAGCGAGAACATCTCATCTACTACATCTAGATTATAATTATGCACTCGCGCCGTTGATTAGTTTAATTGTTTCATTTCACGCGAATCAATTGAAATTGAAAGATCGTCGATTGTCCTCATCCATAGATTCTTCAATATCAATTTAACGGAAAATTGGAAATTAGTGAGTTTATATATTTTGCCGGATTAAAAGGAAAAAAGTGCGTTCGAAATAACAAGTACAAAAAAATACAAAATTAAAGTTAAAACAAAAATATAGAATATCTAACGTGTTCGGGAAGTGAGACGAAAAAACACACGCTGTTTAGTGTATACTCGCTAACGGTAATGCACAACAAAAGCTCCCACACCAAATGTTTATAGAGGTGTTACGAAAATAAAAAAGGCCGTGCCAAAACCAAAAAATTATGTCTTCCTACAGAAGTTATGTAAGTGTGTCGGATTCTGTGTTGTTTTTTTTTCTTTTGGTTTTGTTTTCATATAGTTCATAGATTTTTTATTCTTAAATGTTTTTGTATTGTTTATTAAAACACGGTACAAATATACATAAACTTAAGTCAGATAGAAAACAGCTACTAAATAATAAATAAATAGGTACTTAGATTGATTTTGAAACTTTTATAATTATTGTAGGTAGTCAGCGCCCTCTCCGTTTTATCGATGTGAATAGGAAATTGATTGGATTTGTCTTTTGATGGTGTGCCGATGTATGTACGAATATATAGTGTACGAAATTTTGTATTGTTTGTATTTTTATTGATTTTTGTTATTCAGTTGTTAGAAGAAGAAAAAAATTAGAAATAATCTCATGAGAATAATTCTGAATCAAATACATTTTTCGTTCCCATAAAACAGACACCAAAACAGATGAGATTATTTACATACATTTTTAGCACGAGGGTTGTGTTTTGTGTATTTTTTGATATTGATGTTTATTTGTAGCTTTATGAAAATGCATTAAAAATATTTTGTAGGGAGGTATTATTTTTTGTTCTCCTGTTTAAAGAGGTAATACAAATTATGATACTTTATACTTGTACCAAGAGCTTTCGTTTTCTCTTCTCGATGTTATGGGTAAATTAAACTTGAAAAAAGCAACAAGCGATTATGGATCTGGGTCTTTTATTGTTTTATATACGCAAGGGGAATGGTTTTTTTTATTTCAAAGGGTTAATCAGTTAAGATCAAAGGTAAATCAAAGTTGAGAATAATTACGAGCTGGTTATTTTTACATATATTACGTCTTGCATTCCAGGCGGCTGGGTTGGCCTATCCCCATAAGTCGGATCTAGAGGGAACATTAGTGTCAATAACCGTGTTTTTTGCAATATATAGCAGTGATAAATTGGCAACAAAAATAAATTCACAGTAGTTCGGTTTTTATATTTAAAAGTTGATATAGTTGAAAATATGGACATACATACATATGTATCTCAGAATGATATACAAAATTTGGGTCAGCATTTATGGCAAGTTTTGCAATTTTCAATAATTTCGAAATCTTAATTTAGTTCACTTCAAACATGACATTACAATGGTAGGGAAGTCGAAAAAAGTGGGTCCCCCTTATCCGTCCGTCTGTCTGTCTGCTCTAGCCCCTACAACCAAAAGCATTGATTCGATGGACTTTAAATTTGGAAATTAATGTTTTGAGCCGATTTATGTCAGGCTTTTTTAACTTCCGACAGGAAGTTATTGTTAGAAAGACGCGGAAATAGCTCTCAAGAAAATTTCGTTGGTTGTTTTTTTTAATATAGCAGTTTAAAAAAAAAGTGAACATTTTTGCTAACCCTAAATATCTCACGAACCAAAAACGCTAGAGACTTGAATTAAATTTAATAAAATGTATCGTAACGTGATACCAAACTATAACATTTTCGAAAAAAATCCAATCAACTGTTGTTTTTATAAAACAAAAAAAACTAAAAAAAAATTTGTCACCCCGAAAATCTTACGAATAAAAAATGAAATTATCTCCAAACCAATTTTGTGCAACGAAAGAAAAACGTTTTTACCATCTGGTAAAATTTTGAAAAAAGTTAAATTAACAGTTTTTTTTCTATAAAAAAATAAAAACCTGAAAAAAAATTACTCAAAGCTGGTGAAAATTGAATTTCGACTCATATATCATTTTTAAAACTTGAGATTATGGCTTCAAATTTATTTTGTCTTATAAGAAATAGTGTTTAGAATATTCGAAACAATTTTGAGAAAATCGAATTGACAGTTTTTTACAAAAAATAAAAACTTAAGAGAAAATTTAACAAAAGTTGGCAAAAATTGATTTTCGATTCAAATAACTTTTTTAAACTTTGAGATATTGGCTTTAAACTAATTCCATGTTTTAAAAAATATTGTTGTCAAAATTGAGTATTATTTTGAGAAAAGTCGAATTGACAGATTTTGTACAAAAAACTAAAAACCTTAAAAATAATTAACAAAAGTTAGTAAAAATTAATTTTCGAATTAAATATCTTTATAAAACGAAGAGATTTTTGCTTGAATAAAATTGTATCTTATGAAAAATATTGTTTTGAACTTTCAATGAAATTTTTTGAAACATCGAATTATAACTTAAAAAAATTTAACACGTTTTGGTAAAAATTGGTTTTCGACTCAATTTTTTTTTTTAAAATGTGAGATTATTTCTTCCAACTAATTTAAGCTTATAAGAAATATTTTTTTCAACATTCTGAAAATTTTTGAGAAAAATCTAATTGATAGTTTTTTTTACAAAAGTTGGTAAAAATTGATTTTCGACTTCAATATCTTATCAATTCTTTGAGATATTGGCTTCAAATTAATTTTATCTTATAGAAAATATTGCTTTGCACATTCGGTCAAATTTTGAAAAAAATCGAAATAGCAGTTTTTTTACAAAATATAAAAACCTACAAAAAAACAATAGTAAGGCTTGCTAAAGATGTACTTTTGACTCAAATAACTTTTCAAAAATTAAAAATTTTGTTTTCAAAATTATTTTATCTCACATAAAATACCGTTTTCCACATTTGGGATATTTTTGATAAAAAACAACTGTCCGTTTTTTCATAAAAAATAAAATTTACAAAAAGCAGTAGGAACATGGTAATGAGGATGTTCGGTTCTCGATATCACGTGAACAATAGAATGTATTGACTTCAAATTAATTTCATTAATCCAATTTGTATTTGTTTATATAAGAAAAAAAAAATGTTTAAGAAATGCTACTGAAATTGGTAAAAAATGGTCAACGACTTAAAAATCTCGTTAGCAAAAATAGATTTTGAAATCAAACTATTTCATCATGTGCAAAATATTGTTATTAATTTTAAAATTTGACAAAACACGAAAACCTACAAACCTTTTAAGCAAGACAAATCGCCAAACAGAATGGGAAGTTATCATTGGGGGTCGCATCCCAGCCTCATTTTAAATTTAAAAAAAAAAGGAGACATTTTTGAACAGACTCTTTGTATAGATAAGCAAGTTCGTACGAAAAAGTAGTGCAAAGGCTAAATTATAAGGTTGAGATAGAAATATCGACGTCAAGTCACCCTGTCCAGAATATATGCAGCCCTACAGTTGTTGGAGAGCCATATTGACGCATAAAATCACCTGACACAATTTTAAGTTTTAAATATGATATCTGGTTAAAATAATTTCTGGATATCGGATAAAACTGAAACGTTTGCTTAACAAGAAGTAATAATTAATATGGATAAGAAAAAAAAACTTTAATAAAAAGTTATGGCGTTCAATTTGTAGGCCTCTTGAGCCCTTTCAGGTTAAAAATCGTTTATTTGTTTTAGAATTAAATCATTCATTTTTTTTCTCAAATTGGTGTTTTTTATTTAAAAATTTTCGGTATGTTTCGTATTTTTTCGAAATTGCTCGATGAATGTTTGTATGTGCATATATTTGGTTGGTAAGGTAATAAGTCTTAAAATATAATATTTCAAAAAGTTTTGGAATTTGTTTCTGACTTTTTGTAAAATTTTATTCCTTATTTTCAATTTGTCATTAAAAATATAAATAACCCTAAATGTTTACCCCTCAACGTTATAGTTTTCGTTTTAAGACGCAATTTCAGGTTTTTGTTATCTTATAGACCGCTGGCAGAAAAAAAATTGACAGAAAGAAGTTTAAACGTCATTAAAAATTATTGAAAAAGAATAAATAAATGCCATCTTTTTAAATGGAACCTTCCTAGCGGAATATTATTTGCTGCCACGAATTCAAATAATTCCTATAGACGTACCAATTGAATTTAAACGCGACCAATTTCTAAAAAGACTTGCAAACGAAATGACAATCAATAATAAGTTGCAAGGCCAAACGATATCTGTTTTGTGATTTCGACACACCATCATTTTTACACGATCAAAAACTTGTAACAAGTTATAGGGGTTAAAGGGGTCAGCTTCTTATTGTGTAAAATTGTATGAATATCCATTTTTAAATTTCGTTATGTCTTTTCTTTATAAAAGTCACACTTTATTCTGAAAGCGATGCTTAAGGATATTAAATTATGATCCAAAAAGTGTACATGCTTTAAGTGAAGTGACGTTAGATTCCTCAAGTTTTTCTATTTTTGTTTAAGGTATGATATTTTATTAGCCGGTTATTTGTCAGATTTACAAATCTTCAATAAATAATCAATTAATAATACATTGGCAACAAATAATTTTTAAACTAATTGCGTTTGGCAGCTGCATGTAATGTAAAAAAGTTACCACTGATGAGCGACAATATAAATCATAAATAATGAAGATGATATTTTGCAAATAATGTATACAATACATGAAACAAAAACATTACATCTTATATACACAAAACTTACCCAAACAACAGCAAAATCATTTTTCATTTATTTGAAAGCGAAAACAGATTAATTTTCTCTCATAAATCCCTTAAAGAAAATCCATTCAATGAAACAAAAAATCAAAAATTGGAGCATTTACGCGAACGTTCTAAAAATAGTGTTCGAGCTCTGGTACTCGTATATATAGATACTCTTTGTACAGTATTGGATCAGATCAGTATTTATGGTAAATTTGGTATCCTGTTTCTTGTCTGCCATCGATTTTAATCATTGTCTTGTGTCACTGATTAGTGGCGAAATAAATTGCTGGCAGAGACCAAGAAAAAAACAAAAAAAATAGGCTAGCACGCCGGCGACAACGACAAATCGACGACGACGGACGCTTGAGGCTTGATGCCACCATCTCCAAAACCAAAACAGCCATTATTGTTTTCATTTTGTCGGAATAGTGAATATTATTTTATATAAAAGAACAGACAAAAAAGTTTTCCTTTATGGTTTTAAAAACAAATGGCTCGTGCCATGGCATAAGGAATTTAAGAAAGAAAAAAAAAGTACTGTCTGGGTCTGAAAAAATATAAAACTTTGAAGATTTAAATACACTATTGACATAATTGTATTTTTTTTCTTTAAATGCCGCGAGCGTTGACACATATGTATATAATTTAAGTGACATATGTATGTACTTATAAATGTAGCCCAATAGAATATTGTTTAGTTGATAAAAAAAATATAAATAGTTTTGTTTGTTTATAATTTTAAAAACATAATTAGTGATTTAGGAGGGTAAATTAGTGTCATTTGAAAAATTGAATTAATAGAAGAAAGCTTCTAATCGTTTTGAACAAAAGTTAATATAGATTTTTCGAATAATTATTTTCTAGTCGAATAAATATTTTGTATTTAATTTAAAGGTATTTATGTAGTACTAGCTAGCTCGATAATGCGGTGCTAGAGAAATTATAAATATTAAACTTGAACGAATAAATTACCAAAAATTATTAAAAAGCAATGAGTAATAAAAAACCCTAAATATATTACCAATAACGCTACTGACTCATGAATTTTATATTATAAATTGTGATATGATACCAAACTGATATAATTCTGAACAAAATGCAACTAATGGTTTTTTATAAATCAAAAAACTGAAAAAATAGGTTGGGTTCGATATCCCATTTTTAATATTCCTGTTTCTTTAAATCCCACTTTTATAATCCCAATTTTTATAATCCCGCTTTTTAAAAATTTTAAAAAATCGCGAATTTTTTTAATATTAAACGGCTAGTTTTGATTGCAAAAGCGAAATTAGAAAACAGAAATTAAAAGTGAGATATTTTTTTAGATTCATTTTATTATGAAAAATTAAAATATAAAGTAATCTTTTAAAATAAACTCACATCAATTAACACAGTTAACGATACCGGAAAAACCATTATCAAGAGGTAGAATTACTGTAGGATGCATATTGTTTATGCAAGAGTTAATAGTATAAACAAAAATGTCGGAATTGGACGTGGGATTGTAATTGATCGGGATTTTGAAGTTGGGATTTCAAAACATCGGTATTTGAAAAGAAGGGATTTTCACACTTTTTTTACGGGATTTTAAAAACCGGGATTCCGATACGCTCCCGAAAACAATTATTATCAGCTTAAATGCTTAACGAACAAAATTGATTTTATCACCAGTTTTTCATTTTTTTCATACAAAATTAAATCTACAAAAGCAGTCCTTAAACCTGATACAAATCAATGTTCGATTCTCGATATTTTGTTAACAAATGAAGGCATTGACTTCAACAAGATTTCATTCTGTGCTATATTAAATTGTATTAGAAAAATAAAATCTGTATTTGTTTTTTACAAGAAATAAAAACTTTCAAGAAATGCTACTAATATTGGTAACAATTTGTTTTCGACTTAAAATCTCGTTAACAAAAATAGATTTTGAAATCAAACTGTTTCATTAAAAAAAATTCAACTGACCACTTTTCTTTAAAAACACAAAAACAACAAAAAACTGAAAAACTGAAGTGATCAGTGTGGGTAGCATTCCATCCTCTTTTTTTGCTAACCCTAAATTTATTTACGTTGCAGGCAAAAGATAGTGATTTGGGGTCTATATGCTGTGCTTTATGTATTTAAAATACTGAGTTCTTAAAATTCTGGTTGATCGACATAAAGTTTGCTACACACTTTTTAGAGATACAGTAATACAAGTCAATGTGGCTTACTAAAACAGCATATTGATAAACAGTATTCTACATTTACAATATTTTAAAATACAGAATTCAAAACATACATCATTATGACCAAATAGCATTATACATGTGTAATTTTAGAAAACTAAGTTCTGCAATACAGTAATTTAACCCGCTCCTATTAAAAATAGAACATTAAAATAAACAAAAACCACCACATGGTGATTTAGAAAATAAAATAGAGGCTGAGATGCGACCCACACTGATAACTTCCAATCCCGTCTGTCGATTTGTCTTGTTAAAAGTTTGTAGGTTTTCGTGTTGGGTTAAAAAACTTGTCAGTTGAATTATTCTTAAAAATTTTAAAATTAACAACAATATTTTTCATATCAAGAAACAGTTTTATTTAAAAATCTTGTTTTGTAAAATTGATTTTTAGTCGAAAACAAATGTTTAAAAATTTTAGTAGCATTTCCTAAATTTTTACAATTTGAGAGATATCAAGGATTGAACATCAATTTTATATATTTTAGATTTTATTTTTTTATGAAAAATCGGACTGTTTGATTTTTATAAAAAAAAAACTACCAAATGTTGAAAACAATATTTACTTTAAAGTAAACAATTTGAAGACAATATTTTTAATTTTTGAAAAGGTGTTTGAGTCGAAAGTAAATTTGTATACATTTTTAGATTATTGTTTTTTTGTTAAAAAAAATGTCAATTCGACTTTTTTCAAAATTTTACTGAATGTTGTCAACAATATTTTTTAAAAGATAAAAGTAGTTTAAAGGCAATGTCTTAAAGTTTTAAAAAGATAGTTGATTCGAAATTTAATTTGTAAAAACTTTTGTTAATATTTTTGTTTCAATTTTTATTTTTTGTAAAAAAACTGTCAATTCGATTTTTCTCAACATTTTTCAGAATGTTAAAAACAATATTTTTTATAAGTTAAAATTAGCTAGAAGCTATAATTTAAAATGTTTGAAAAGATATTTTGGAGAAAATTAATTTTCGTTTAAATTTTTATTTTTTGTAAAAATAACTGTTTATTCCATTTTTCTCAAAATTTTACCGAATGTTGAAAGCAATGTTTCTTTGAATATAAAATAAGTTTGAAGCCATAATCTCAAGTTTGTGAAAAGATATTTGAATCAAAGTCCAATTTTTAGAACTTTCAGTAATGTTTTTTTAGGTTCTTATTTTTATAAAAAGAAATTGTCAATTGATTATTCTCAAAATTTTACCAGATTTTAAAAACGTTATTTTTCGTTGCACAAAATTGTTTTGGAGATGAAATCATTTTTTATTTGTAAAATTAAAAAAAAAATAACATTAAAAAAAGAGTTTCTCTTCTTACTATCAATTTAGAACAAAAGTGAACCAACTTACACTTGTTTCCTTTTTTGTTATTCTTTACCTTCAAATTGGAAGTCGTGTAGTAATCGGTCCGATTTTTACAAAATGTGATGTGAAGAAAAGAGTTATAAGACATTCATTGGGTCCTTTTTTGTTATAATAATTTAAATACATGCTAAACAGTTCAGTTAAATTTTATTACGTAGTCTTTATACAGAATTCATATAGTTTAAAAAAAAATGACCGATTACGGTATTATCCTAAAAAATTAACTAAACTTAGAAATAGTAAAAATTGGTAAAAAGAACGTTTTTCAACTTTTTCATGAATTGAGACTTTATTTCATTGTAAATACAATATTATTGTTTTAATTTGATAAAAAAGTTTATTTAATTTAATTGTTTAAAACATGTATTTAAAAATTACGAACATAAGTTCTTAAGAAATAAATTTCATGGGGAGCAGTTTTTTTTTATTAATAGATATTTTCAATAATTCTTCAAATGGATATTCAAAAATTAATTTTGGGCACGTAAAACTTAAGAATTTAATAAACTAAATAAAATACTTATATCTTAAAACGAAAAGAAAAAAGTGTTTCAATTTTGGACGATGATGTTCCCGTACAAACATTACTCAATTTTGCTTAATTTATTAGTTTTTGTTTTATGTTTAAATGTTTTTTTAATCAATAAATTGCATTGTTCCGTTTAGATTAACCTACATTAATTTTTTCCCTACCAAATCTTTTTTGACCTTAAATAGTTACAAACAGAAAGGCTACAGCATACATTATTTTTGGATCTTTATACGTTTTTTAACTGAGATCTCGATTTTCAATATTACAATTGACAATGATCTTCGATCTTGTATTATAATTCAAATATAATGCAACTTACTAATATTTGTGTGCTTCAATATTATATAATAAAAACATCTTAAACAAATTACCCAACATTTTCAAATCTACCCCTTTTAAGCAAATATAAAAAAGTTAAACTGTGCGTATACAATTTTTTTTCAATGTTGCTAATATTTTCTAATTTTTGTTTGGATCCCAAGTGTTTTTAATTTTGTAATTCATTTTTTTATTTGCTGCATTTCAATTAACTGTTAGTCTTTATAATTTAAATTATTTTACAATTTAAGAATGCTTTCTATAGATAAAACATAAAACTACAAAAAACATACAATATGCTCAAAACCTAAAATCCAATGCAAATTAAGAAGAACGTTCAATTTTATATTAGAGCCAAAACTTTTTTGATTCTTTCTGTCATTTTTTTGACAATTTAAAAGAAGACCATAAATCTAGTTTCTCATTAATAATTACATATTTATAAGACTTATAACATTTGTCTTAATAAACGTTGTTTCCACCGGACAGATGTGAGCTATAACGATATCAATTCCGTTCAACTATTTTTGAATTCAATTATGTGGTACAAGAGAATATGAAAAATTGTGTGTTTTTCTAATTTTTTTTAATTTCAAATGGCAGCCATGTCATGCATAATACTCTTTAACAAAAGTAAAAGTTTAAACGAAAACAAATTTAAATGCCGCACAAAATATTTTCCTAGAAAAATCATTAAAAAATGCTTTCAACTTTAAAAAAAATTGAAACAAAACAAAAATGCGTTATTAGAAACCGCAATTTTGGCAAACCTACACGGAAATCTCTAACGCATAACCCATTTTTATGAATTTGTATATACATATTCAAAAAAATAATTTGTGAACATTATGCATCAATTTTCAAAGCGTGTGCCAAAAAACAGAAACGGAAAAATTAAGAAAAACTGTTTATACAATCGCATATGAAACATACGTTTTTTCGATTTCATATACAAAGTTTTCGAAAGAAAATGAAATTATAGTTTCTTTTTCAGTTTTGCTAGAAATAACAAACAAAGATGACAGAAAAGAATAAAACGAATTATTATTTAGGGGGTGCAGCCACACAATTCCCACCTACGGAAGTGTCAACCAGCAAAATGTCAAACTACATATAGATTTTTTTGATATGGCTCCGTCAAAGGTCGACTGTCGTAATAAATCTCCATTATGATGCCCTTATGGGTTTGATACAGCTTCTCCATTCTCGAAGTCAAAAGCACACAAAAATATGTCACCTTTCTGTATCTGCATCTGATATAGTGAAGCATATAAAGCCACTGAAAGCTAAATCGGGAAAAAGTGGGCGCTATATAGAATGCACCCAAACATCATGATCTGCTGACATGAAGCATGGTCGATCCTCGGTCCATCCTCTCGAAATACAGCTACAACCAAAGCCTACTAAAAAAGATGACGAAAACGATGATGATGCCCGTTTGTGTATTTATAGACTTCCTTTAGGAGAAATATCATAGAAATAGAGACGCATTCGAAAACACCTTTTTTTGCTCGAAGAAACTGGGTAGCTATAGCTACAGTGGATAGCTTTTGTTTTCTTTTCTTTTGGTGATGGTGTCCCAAATAAGAAACTAAATTTATTCAGACACTAAAATTTTGGGAGCAAATAAAGAACCAGGCAATGTTAATAAAATATATTCTTGATAGAACATTAAAAGTTGTACACATGCATGCATCTCGCTCCCTCTCTCATATTCTCTATCTCTAATTAATTATTAGTAATGAATCAATCAATTGCGTCGAGCTAATGAGCACCAGTTTTGCGGGGAAGAAGCTACTGATGATGGTGTTATAGCCAGGCCGACTGGGGCAAATTAGGTCAACATAATGCACACAAGATGCATCCTAGCCATGAGGTATATCCACGATCCGCTTCTCCACAACGACACAGAAGAGGGCAGTGTGAAAAATGTTGGCACAGATATTTTCATATAAAGGCAATACCGCACATCAAATTTTATAAATTTTAATAAAAATTAACATAAGAAAAACAAAAAATACATGAAAACATAAAAGTAAAAAAAGGAAAATGATTTTTGAAAATCCTAAATTATGTGAAAATTTGTTTTGAATTTCGTTTTTTTTTTTGATATTGTGATGAAAACTCACGTCTTGGTTTTATATTCATCGACTGAGTCATTAAATTTGTATATAATTCTTCTTATTAAGTTCCTGAGTTGATGCATTATATTGCAACGCGACCCATGAAGAACGAAATAAATATTAGAGTATTGGAAAGGGAAAGGGTTGCTGAAGGGGCTTTGTGTATGATGGTATGTCAAACATTGCTTTTTTGAAAATTATGGATTTTACATCACAATAAAACTTTGTTTTGATTTGAAAAATATATTTTTATTTTATGTGAAGAGCGTACAAGATTTGACAATGGGTTATGTTATGTTAAGTCAAGTTTTTTTTTATTTTGACGGAGGGCATTGGAGTCATTTCATGGAAATATTTGAATTTATCTTTGAAACATTTGTTTTTCACATTCGAGATTCAGAAATTAAGGAATATATAATACATTTTGAGATATATGATATTTTATCAATTTATTTGTAAGTGTTACATATGTTGCAGTATTTTATGATTTTAAAATTATATAATTTTAGAATCATGTACAAAACTATCCTAACTCAAATTATTACTGCACGCTTTAAGTACATTAATTTATCACAATTAAAAGTAGCTGCAAGTATAGTATAGGAAAATGAAAATAGATTTGGAAAGCTGAAAGAAGTTAATACTTGGGTTTCAAAATTTCATCATACTGGTTTTTAGTAACATTTATGTTAAAAGTTATATCATTAAACTTATTAAAGTTAACTGAAAATATACAAATCTGTTCTGATACTTTAAACATCTAATTCTGTTTTATTTTTCAAAAATCTGTATTTAATTCAAAAGTGTTACCATTTTCAATGATATTAACTTAAATTAAAATAGCTTTAACTGCAAGATTTAAATCGATGTAGTAAACGTTAAAATTCAAAAATACGGAAAAACAACCCATGGATAACATCAGAACTCATTGCTGGCTGTAAAGAACGAGCCATATTTTGTTTAAAAACAACGTAAGAAACCAAAGCTATGAAAGCGGTTACAAGATCTTACGGAAAAAAATCTAATTTTTATAAGAACCAATTCAAGGAATTCAAAACAAATCCGAGGAAAACTTTGGGATTGATAAATGAAATTCTAAGAAGAAAAAAATCTAATATTGATGATACATTAACAAAAAACTTTAAAACAGAATTTAAATCATTAGCGAATGAGTTTGCTGAGTTTTTCTCATCACAAAACAACATATATAATATATCAATGTGATTTGAAAACATCCATACACACTAGTACTCATCAAGTAAATAAAATTTGTACAAGTGCTACAGAAGATTGTGTGGTTAACACGATTATAAAGTCACTTGGGGTAAATAATTCTCATGTAATAGATGGGATAAGATCGGTCGACATTAATTACAATGCTGATTTTTTTGCTCCAATATTGCGCAAATTAATAATTCTAAGCCTAACCGATGCAAAGATACCTAAACATCTTAAAACTGCTGTTGTAAGACCGATCTACAAAGACAAATTATAGACCGATTTCAATACTGCCTGTCCTCGAAAAGTGTCTTGATTTAATAGTTGTCAACAGATTACAAAGTTTCATCGAAAAGCATCCACTTATTACAAAAGTCAGTACGATTTTCAAAAGAACAAAAATACAGGAAATCTGCTTTGTGCATTTGCTGACTGTATAAACGAGAGCTTAAATTTGGGACATAACGCACTTGTACTGTTTATGGGTTTCAGCAAAGTTTTGATACACTCAACTATTCGAATCTTTTGGAGGCGTTAGCAAGAATAGGTAGGTTGGCTGATTGGATGTCAGACTATCTTCACAATCAAAAGTTTTCCGGCAAAATGAAAGATGTTAACATTGAAGAAAAGAATGTCGAATATGGAGTTCCAAAAGGATCTAATTTGGGACCGATTATGTTCATATTTTGCACCAACGAACTTGAATAAATGCTCCTAAGGCAAAACGTATGCGTTTTTGAAGTCCCACATGTCAAAAGCAGATAAAAAAATATATTTCAGAAATGATCTCTGTCCAATCACGCCCACAACATGAATTGAAGTTGTTGAACTCTATAGATATCTTGGAGTTGTTATCGATTGCCAATTCCTTTGTGACAAACATAAAGACAGGCTACGTACTGATCTGAAGAAGAGTCCCTACGCACTGAGGATGTCCTGAGACAAGTTTACGCATTGGTAGAGTCAAAGCTGAGATATGGCATACTCGCTTGGGGAAAAGCGTGCTGCACACAAATCAAGAAGCTTCAAAAACTTCAAAATTCAGATCTAAGAATAATACAACAAAATAACAGCCAGTAAACTGAAAATAAATTCCGAGTACTTAAAGTCGAGCAAATTTTCAAGATGACCATAATACTAGAATATGATGGCAACAACCGCGCTTGATTTCTCAAAAAAAAAAACATAATATTTTAAAGTTTATATTTGAAAATCGTTAAAGTGTTTTATTTTTTTTTTAAATTTATTTTGAATATATATGTATACTGCTTTTTAATTTTAGTTTATAAATATTTTTGTATGTGAGCAGTTATTTCGATCTTATTAAAAAACTTTTTGCGTTTCAATTTAGTAAAAAACTAAATACCAGTTTCTGAGATATCAAATTTTGACAAAAATGTATATTTTTTTAAAAACCAAAAACAAAGCTAATGATATTTTTGTTTATCAAATATTATTGCGACTGTATTAGAACTTGTGCAGGAAGAATAAAAAGCACGACTGGGTCGTACGAACTTGCTCCTGTATACAAATAGTCTGTTTAAAAAAGTACCTATATAAGATTTAAAAATATACCTGTAAAATAAGTTTGTCTTCAAAGATATAAATGCAATTTGATTGGTCAAAAACATTGTGATTCATCCCAAGACACAACTCCTCCTAGGATTACTCATCCCGGCAATGAAAAATACTTGAAAGCATACTTAACGAAAACAATTGTTTGTGTATTTAACTAGTTCGTTCAAAGCTTTTTCCTTTGGATAGCTTTATTTTAATTTCATATTAGAAGGACCGGGATGTAAAGTAAATTATCTGAAGATAAGAAAGAGGAAGAAGATGTATGTTTAAATTGTAAAGCGATCGTCTCTTGGTTGTGTAGCTAGGCAGGTGTCTAAAACGAATAAAGAAGTAGGTAGAAGGTACTTACTACAATCCAATCACATTCCTTCTTTCCTACAAGTTTTTAGAGCAAATATGGAGTTTTTACGTCCAGTTTATTTTGTTCGTTAAAGTACAAGAAATTGCTATTCATGTGTTGTTTACATTCAGGCCTATGTACGTTTTGGATTTTGGTTATGAAGTGACACGTAAGCAATAGTTGTAGAGGTTGTACGTAACACCTATACAGGTATAATGTATATCAATACGTTTAAAAAATGATTCTAATAGAAAATACATTTTATACTGTTTTAAGATTCAAAATTTTACCCGAAAAATAAGTTTGTTTTCAAAAATTTAAATGCCATTTTATAAATCAAAAAAGGTTTGTTTTTGAGAAAATTCGAATTTTCGTTTTTTGACAAAATAAAAATTGTATGGGGGCCACTGTTAGTTTTGATCTTAAAAAAAATGAAAAAAACGCCTAACGCGAATCTGCTCAAAACCTTAACTTCCAAGTTTGAACTCAATCGACCCAATGGTTTAGGCTGTAGGAGCACAGACAGACAAAACCGACCGGATTGAATCGCGGGACCCACTTTTTCGACTTCTTTACCATAGTGATATCATGCTTGATTAAAATCTCGAGTTCGAAATTTTGCACGAATGCAAAACTTGCCATATAGTTCCTATATGTCGCGAGTAAAAATTATTGAAATCGGTTAATTAGTTCTTGAAAAAACTTAAAAATAAAACAAAGGTTCTATGTGGGGTACCCTTCTGGAGCAATACAAAGATATTTTTTTATATTAAAAGAAGTCAAATTAACAAAAAAAATTTAAGCGAAAAAATGTATAGGATAGTTTTAAACAAAATACATGTTAAAGTCTATTTGTTTTTGAGAAATTACGAATTTTCTATTTTTGACAATAAAATTCCTATGGGGACAACTATTAGTTGTAGTTTTAAGAAAATATTGAAAAAATGACTAACGCGAAGCTGCTCAAAAAACTTAATTTGAAATCAATCGAGACAATGGTTCGCCTATAGAGGCCAGGACAGACGGACGGACAGAATCGTGGGACCTACTTTTTTCGTCTTCTCTACCATCGTTATGTCATGTTTGATTTAAATATCGAGTTCGATTTTGTAACGAATGCAAAACTTGCAATATTAGTTTCTATATGACGAAAATAAAAAAGACTGACATGCGACTTACATTAACTTAAAATTAAGGTCCCCTTTACATATTTACAAAAATGTTTTTCTTATATTACAATTTTTCATTTAAAAATTTTGTAAGGCATGCGATCAAAAATTGAAGTCTTAGCTATTTTTTGTCGAATAAATTTTCGAGAAATAGCAATATTTTTGTCAACGTTATAAATTATATTAGAATTTTCTTAACAAAAATACCAATTAAAAAAAACTTAGTTTTTAAGATACTTGAGTAGAATATAAAGGTTTGACAATTTAAGGAAAATTTTAATTTCTTTTTGTTAAAAAAATTTTCAATTGGATTTTTCTAAAAATGTACCCAGATGACAAAAATAGTTTTCTTTGAAGTATATAATTTCTTCTTTGAAAATGATACAATTATTTTTTGCTTCATACCAAAATTATTTTTCGAGTATGATTACTCATTTATTACATAAGAAGTATGTATTGAATAGTTTTCTTTGAAATAATAAATCTCCTATCAAAACGGCTCACTACAGCGCTAATTGGATCTCAGGCTAGATTGCCTTGAGATCGCCATTTCTACCTAATAAATCTCCGAATAAAAACGCCTCCCCCTTGTGTATGAAAAATCAATAAAATCAATAAATTATATTAATACTGTCAACAAAGCATTTCCAAATAAAATTTTGATTGAGTACATATAGACCCAACAATAAACCCCAGCCATCATAAATCATTCTCACTGAATTCTATCCTCAATAATATAACAATTGATCCTCAACCCTTTTGTTTGTTTTCTATTGCGGTATATATCTACCTAAACAAAAATAGAAAATTGTCCCAAAATAGAATTAAAAAATCAACGCCACACAGTTCCCTGACATCAATTGACCTAATCTATTACAATTTTAGAAGAAGAAAAACGAAAAAAAAAACAATAAATAAAAAAGTATCTTAGAATAAAATAAACAAACTCTTCGATTCTTCCTTTTGAAAAATAGATCGTCGCCGTTGCTTCCACTTACATATAAGTATGTTTACAACAATAATATCATCCACACACTCGACTCGTATGCCAAGTACACCCTCATTGACGCTTCTGAATCAATCAGCAGCCTCAAATCAATTTTGGAAATTAAAGCAAATAGAAATCAGGTTGCGCTCCAATTAACATTATTTTCTGCCTCCTATCCGATATAGTCATACAGAGCCACATCTGCTCCTTTAGCATCAGAGTGCACAGCGCACAACTCAACTTGGAATCATTTAACCAAGGTTCTAAAGGGTGTACAATAGGACAGGGGTGATAGAGGTGGTAACAGTGGTATACAATTTGTGCAGTGAAAAACCACTTAAGAGCCACAAAGTGTTTTTACGGCTTTAACACTTCGAAAACTCATCACAAGTCGATTAGAGGGGATCACTTCTTTTCTAGATGATGCCTTGCATGTCTCCTATCTACTTTCATACCATTCATAGATGAAATTTTTGCAAAGACTTATATATGTGATCCGATCCTAGATGATGGGTATGGGCAAGTTTATTGCCCCGCTTCGAATCCGCTGTGAGCCGTCTTCTTAGTCAAGGCATTTGTCTTCGCGAACTTGCGTTTTGTGATTTAATTGAATTTTGATTTATTTGCCTCGGACTCAAATGCTCACTTAAGTGCTTCCCAAAAGGACTCTTAAGAGGTAAATGTCTACAACAAGAAGAGTGTTCATCATAATGTGAGGAATTCCAAAACGTATTTTTTTTTTGTATAGATTTGTGCTCATGGCAATGAGGAAGGTGTTCAAATAGTTGTCATCATCATAATGTAGAATTGTCGGTCGCGGTCGTCTGGAATTCATCATGACGATGACGGGAGCTTCTGCCAAATGCATATGAACGGTTGCCTTGGGATATTTTTATTGCAGAATTGGCACTGCCCTGGAAATTAATTGATGTTTATTTTTAGTATAAATTGAAATTCCAGAAGAAGCTGCATCTACGTTTTCATTTGCTCATAAGTTGTGTAATATTTTTGATGATGGTAGATCTTTAACAAATCATTTTGATAAACAGTTTTCCTACATTGTTGCTCCAAATAGCTTAGCTAAATGATATAAGAATCATGAACTTTTTGAAGTCAAAACATCTCTCAGTGAGGTTGTAAAACATTCAGATTTAATTATTCAGGAAGAAGTCTTAAAGGTAGGAATCTGACGTGTGATGTATATGCTAATAAAGTTAAAGTAGGTAATTCTCTGCAATATTGCTACTCTGAGGGTAAACAAACAAGCTTTTATGAGCTGGAGAAACGTCTGGTAATATTGAACTTGTCAGATTTCTAGCAAATTATTTTCGTAGTTTTATTAGAAATGTATTTTCTCTTTGCACGGATATACAGATTAATTTTTTACAACCATTATTCTTTGATTCAGATTGAAATAATATTTACATATTTTTAGCCAATACCTTTTATTTAAATCTGGATAAATTTGTTAATTTATTTTCCAAAATGTAGAAAAATCGGTTTGGATTTTAAAAACATGATTTACAATGATTTTCAAACATTTTAAAAATTTTTTAAAATGTTCAAATTTTTATTCCGATAAAAAATTGACATGTAAAAATTTTAAATCTTAAAAGTTGATAAAAATCAAAAATGGTTTCTTTTTTCAATATGGAGGTAGTTAAGTGGAATGGTAGTCCTATGTCTCCCGTTTTATGTGGGAGGGGAAATTTTTTTAAAGTGAGTTTACTTTTAAAATCAAAGATCAAAAAACATCGGCAATACCTTATGTGAAACTTATTTGTATCGAATTTTTAATATAATTAACTTCCCATAGGAAGTTATTGTAATTGTTCCCATTTGTCAAATTGAAAATGTTGACATTTCTCAACGTTTCAAGGTCCCCAGAGTCGAAATAAAAGATTTTTAGAAAGATGTCTGTGCGTGCGTGTGTACGAACGTTCGCGACGTTTTTTTCGTTGTCCATAGCCCAAGAACCAGAAAAGATATTGACTTCAAATAAATTTTGTTGTACATGTAATGAGGTAGAAAGATGCAGAAAGGGCTCTCAAGAAAATTGTGTGGGTGGTTTTTTTACCATAGCAGTTTAAAAAAATATGAACATTTTGGTTAACCCTAAATATCTCATGAACCAAAAACTCTAGAGAATTGAATTACATTTTATATAATATATTGTAACGTGATTATGGTAAGATTTTGAAAAAAATATTTTTTTATAAAAATAAAAAACTAAAAAAACATTACTCAAAGTTGGTAAAAATTGAATTTCGACTCAAATATCTTTTCAAAACTTTGAGATATTGGCTTTAAACTACTTTTATCCTTTAAACTTTATTATAACATTATTGTTAACATTCATAAAAATTTTGAGAAAAATGTAATTGGACTCAAATAGTTTATCAAAAAATTAAAAAGATTGTCTTCAAATTTTTTGTATTTCACAGAAAATATTGTTTTCGATATTCAGTAGTTTTTTTTTTATAAAAATCTAACAGTCCGTTTTTTCATAAAAAAATAAAATACGCAAATTTGGTAAAAATAGATGTTCGGTTCTTAATATCTCTCAAATTAATTTAATTCATACAATTTATAAAAATGTAACAAATGCTACTAAAATTGGTAAAAATTGGTTTTCGACTAAAAATCTATTTAACAAAACTAGATTTTGAAACAAAACTATTTCTTTATATGAAAAATATTGTTGGTAATTTTAAAATTTTTAAGATAATTCAACTGACAACTTTTTAAACTTTTAAGCAAGATCGACTTACGAGTTGGGAAATTATCAGTGTGGGTCGCATCACAGCCTTTTTTTTGAATTGAATTGACAGATATTTTTTACAAAAATAAAACCTTAAAAAAAGACAACTATAAAAATATTGGCTTTAAACTTATTTTATCTCACAGAAAATAATAAAATGTTTTCGACATTCAGTACATTTTTTATAAAAATCCAACAGTCAGTTTTTTCATACACAATTAAAATCTAAAGAAACAGTACGCAAATTTGGTAAAAATTGATGTTCGGTTCTCAATCGTGAATAATAGAATACATTGACTTTAAATTATTTTCATTCATCCAATTTGTATTTGTTTATAAACGGTGATTTTTTAAGAGCTTGAGAACTTTAAAAAAAAAACGCATAAAATTTGCAAAATCTCATCGATTCTTTATTTGAACCGTTAGATTGGTCCATGACATTTACTTTTTGAAGATAATTTCATTTAAATGTTGACCGCGGCTGCGTCTTAGGTGGTCCATTCGGAAAGTCCAATTTTGGGTAACTTTTTCGAGCATTCCGCCGGAATAGCCCGAATTTCTTCGGAAATGTTGTCTTCCAAAGCTACAATAGTTGCTGGCTTATTTGTGTAGACTTTAAACTTGACGTAGCCCCACAAAAAATAGTCTAAAGGCGTCAAATCGCATGACCTTGGTGGCCAACTTACCGGTCCATTCCTTGAGATGAATTGTTCTCCGAAGTTTTCCCTCAAAATGGCCATAGAATCGCGAGCTGTGTGGCATGTAGCGCCATCTTGTTGAAACCACATGTCAACCAAGTTCAGTTCTTCCATTTTTGGCAACAAAAAGTTTGTTAGCACTGAACGATAGCGATCGCCATTCACCGTAACGTTGCGTCCAACAGCATCTTTGAAAAAATATGGTCCAATGATTCCACCAGCGTACAAACCACACCAAACAGTGCATTTTTCGGGATGCATGGGCAGTTCTTGAACGGCTTCTGCTTGCTCTTCACTCCAAATGCGGCAATTTTGCTTATTTACGTAGCTGAACAAAATTTGTCGATAAAAAAGCGGATTTTCTGCCAACTTTTCTAGGGCCCATTCACTGAAAATTCGACGTTGTGGCAGATCGTTGGGCTTCAGTTCTTACACGAGCTGTATTTTATACGGTTTTACACCAAGATCTTTGCGTAAAATCTTCCATGTGGTCGAATAACACAAACCCAATTGCTGCGAACGGCGACGAATCGACATTTCACGGTCTTCAGCAACACTCTCAGAAACAGACGCAATATTCTCTTCTGTACGCACTGTACGCATTCGTGTGGTTGGTTTAATGTCCAATAAAGTAAACTGAGTGCGAAACTTGGTCACAATCGCATTAATTGTTTGCTCACTTGGTCGATTATGTAGACCATAAATCGGACGTAAAGCGCGAAACACATTTCGAACCGAACACTGATTTTGGTAATAAAATTCAATGATTTGCAAGCGTTGCTCGTTAGTAAGTCTGTTCATGATGAAATGCCAAAGCATACTGAGCATCTTTATCTTTGACACCATGTCTGAAATCCCGCGTGATCTGTCAAATACTAATGCATGAAAATCCTAACCTCAAAAAAATCACCCTTTATAAGAAATACAAACTTTTAATAAATGCTACTAATATTGGCAAAAATTGGTGTTCGACTAAGAATCTCGTTAACTAAAATACATTTTGAAGTCAAACTATTTCATCATATGCAAAATATTATTATTTTAATAATTTTTTTTTAAATAACTCAACTGACATATTTTTTAACAAAAAACGAAAACCTACAAACCTTTTAAGCAAGACAAATCGATAGACGGGATGGGAAGTGATCCACGCGGTCGCATCCTAGCCACGTTTTGATTTTATTTCTGCTCCTTTTTTTCAATGTTTGTACCAATTCTTAACCAAATTCATAGAACTACAGAATAGTTTTAGTTTTTCAGATAACTAAAAACAACGAGATCTATTAACTCTGAGTAAAAAAGGTTCCTACTGCCATATTTTTTTTGTGTAAGTTCCCAAGTTTTGACCCTAAATCAGATTTGTATTCGTTCTTGGCGATTTTAACACAGTTTAAAAACTCGAAGTCGGAAACCGAAAAACCTACTGCATTTAATGTACGATCTCTTGCTTTCGAAATAAAAATGCTACTTTAAGTCTGGTTGAAATATTATACGTAAAGTAAGACCTAATTCGACAGAAATAAGTTTCCTTTCATTCTATTCGCATGTTTCCATTTTGCAAAATTTAATTTAAAATACCAACAATTTGTTCCTTTTATGGGAAACACTCAGGAAGTCATAAAGTCTTGGGTCTTTTGTTCAATATTTCACTGAATCAATTTTGTTTAGAATGTGTAATGCATTCAGAGCCGGATTAACCATGTCATGGGCCCCTAGGCAGAGTAATTCTTGGGCCCTTTTCCGATGGTTTTTCGATATTATAAGCTCATGATACATGATGGACTTGACGGATGTGTTTATTTTAACGGATGCAACACGAGTTCTATACTGTATAGTTTGCAGCGTTGCCAGACTTGGCAAGTCGAATCCTTTTATTTTCCATCAAAAAAGTTTGTTTTCACTTTTTGTTTTAGTTTTTTTCCATTTTATTTCTTAGATATTTTTGTAAAATTAATGGTTTTTAAGTTTGTTTTCAATTAGTATACCTTCACCAACAAAAATATAAAAATATTTTTGAAGATAAAATACATGTATACATAGATATGTATGTATGTAAATAATGTATTTAAAACAAAATAAAACTTAAAATAACTACAGTAGTTGGTTTATCTATTTGAACACAATAGAAGAGTTAAAAAAAATTGCTTAATCTAACAGCCCTATTCTGGCAAACCTCACAAGTTATGACGACCTCACAAGGTGAGCTGAATTTGAGTTTGTGAGGTTTTGGCGTCACAAAAACTTTCGAATTTGTGATCTGCTCTGAAGGAGGTCACAACTCACAAGTTGGATTTTTCTTAGTAAGAAGTTTGTGAGAAATAAATCCTCACAAAATCAAGTTATGATCACCTTGTGAGGTTTTTGTGACTTGTGAGGTTTGCCAGAATAGGGGTGTAAATTATGTACATAATATCCATTCTTATTTTCATTTCATTTTGGTTCGTCTCCCAAAATGTATTATCCAACTGCACTTCGACCCTGTGCTAATGCGTTTGTATTTGTAACATTTGAAAATATTGTTTTTTTCTGGGGCCTGCTATGTTACTTTGTGCTACTTTCGAATCTGTTCGAAAGTTAATTTTAGTTGTACTTCCTACTAACTTTTATTAGATATTAAAACGTGAAAAAAATTTGAGCTGACTGTCGAAAATCCGAAAAAAAGGTAAAAATCTCTCATTCTGGCATCGCTGGGTTGGGCCCATTAGGATGGAATGGGGCATGGGAGTCATAATTCATTATAAACACGTATACACTGTTTCTTTTTTTGTTGTTCTTTTTTCTTATATTTATGGCAAGTATAAAAAATGTAGTGCTGTTTTTTATTGAAGGTGCATCTCCAAAAAAATTTTTTATTCGTAGTCAGAGCGAGGGGCCCCTAGCTCAAGCGGGGCCCCTAGGCAGCTGCCTAGTTTGCCTTGAGGCTAATCCGGCACTGAATGCATTAAATTGGTTTAGAATGAGTTTTACATCAATTGGATTTGTTTGTCTCTTTATAAAGATGTGCATCGCAGCGTCGTGGTTAAAGTTTTATTTAAACTGTCACAATATAGAAAATGTTCATTCAGATGGTGCTGGAATGTTAATCGAAAATGAGATGAAATAGATAGACATATAAAGTGTTTCTATTTTGAATACAAACCGCTCAAGTTGTGTGGAAAGATTAATAGAGTTAATTGAATGTGGTGATGCATTACTTTAGGGTTAAGTGAAGGGTGAAGGTTTGCAATCATCATCCTCTGAGTCAATATATAAATTAAGTCATATAATTTTGATCGCAACTGATTGCGCTCATAACTCGAGGCTTTCTGTATATTTTCCAATTTATTTGTAGATCGTTTTTTTACAAATAAAATAATAACATCTTGTAACTTACGAAATGAATCTATAAATTTACTAAACATTTTTTACTTTCAAATTTTATTGCAGGTTCCGTGGAAATCAAATTTACAAACATCATACAAGTCAGGATCTTCGAGTGCTGTAAGTATCTTGATACAATTTTATATAGAAACCTCATTTAAGATTAACATTTTCCTTACAGTACTCATCAAGAGACGATATAAATGGTACCCGATTTGGCTCTTCACTCTCAACTCCAACCTCTTATAGACCATCTTTTTCGGGTGGAACATATCGAGTCAAACGTGACACTACACCAGTCACATCACCATACGTCAGTCGTTACTCCTCCACTCCAACGACAGCAACAACATCCTCGAAAGATGAAAAAGACAAATCCACAACAGAATCTCTCACTCGTCCCATCAAGGACACCACCAGCAACAATGTACAACAACAAAAATATCTCAGTGGTTCGTTGTCCAAAGATAGCTCAAGTAGTCTCAAGACATCGCCCTCGTCAGGACGATACTCAACTTCAACTAGTAATCTCTCAAAATATGGTCGTCGTTCAAGAGATCCTAGTCCAGGGCAGGAATCGTTGCGGTCAACCTCAAGCCTCGCTGCAACACGAATCAAAAGTCGTGAGCCAAGTCCGGCTGCCCGAACGTTGAGGGGAAAATCAAGAGATCCGAGTCCGGCAATTGAGTCTAAAAGTAAATTGGGCACATCGTATGGGTCATCTTCTTACAGGTTGACACCGAGTAGAAACCCTTCAACATCACCTGGCTACACGCCAAGGTATGGTAATAGCTCGTCAATATCATACCTTTCTGCAAGTGACTTTAGGGCACGTTCTGTGAGTCGTGCTAGAGAAATAGCTGAAAGAAAATCGCATGATAGGGAATCTGAAAAGGAAGCTCCGATAAAAGTACAAAAAGTCCTCGAAGCTTCGGAATCTAAAGAAACAACTCCCGAAGATGAGGGAGAGGAAGAAGAAGAAAACGAAAATGATGATGAGGAAGAAGAAGAAGAGTCAGAAAGTTCGTCGGAAGAAATTTTTGTACCAGTCTCCGTTTGTACAAGGGGAACTTCTCCAACTCCGCCAAGCTCCTCAACGGTCGTGAGAATGAGAAGAAACGAACTGGCAAAAACTATTGAGAAAACCATCAAACGCTCTTCGAAGCGACCAAAAACCCTAGAGAAAGGAATTCAATCCGATCGAATGGACGACTCCACGAGGTATTCTAGATTTGGCCTAAGCAGTCGGATGTCGTCGTATAGTCCTCACGAAAGCCGCTACACCCCCAGTCTTAGGTACAGCTCAAGTGTGAGCCCATTGGTGAAGAGCAGTCGCAGTAGATCACGGTCAGACATAAGTGATAGAAAAGATGACTCCAAGAGTCAAAGCCCAGACACTAAGGCATGTGTGTCCCCGAAGTCTAAGCTTTCCCCACCCAAAAATATTCGCACGAGTTCGAGGCAAGCTTCGGTAGAGAATCTGTCGTTGGGTTCCAAGGGCTCCCCAGAACTTGAAGGAGTTGTGAAGACCAGCATCACAGTAGCAAAACTCCCCAACAAAGACTTCCGTAAGTCGGCTTTGAATGTCGGTCCAACAGACCGCCCGCGGAAATCTAGAACTCCAAGCACAAGCACCGATTCCGATGACAAGTTGGAGTCGAAAAAAGTTCAACCTCCCAACGGAACTACCCAGTTCATCCTAAGGCAGGAGAAATCGTCCAGCAGCAGTGGTTCCGAAACCAGTAGTGCCTCAACAAAGACCAGCCTTAAGAAGAAACTTCTCAATGGCGGTGAGTCGAAAATCCGGCAACGTTGCCATCCCGCCAAATCGTCGACGTCATCAACATCACCAATGTCATCGTCACCCTCGCCAAGTGGTCACCAGAACACTACCGCAAAGATAAATGTCAACATGGCTACCGAGGTTAATTCCGAAAGCTCTTCCGACAATAATAGAAAGCTAATAAATAAAATGTCGGAATTGACAACAACAACACCTCCACCAACAATTCAGCAAAGAGAAACAGGTGCTCTTGATGCTTCACCGAAAAAATCGTCCAAAAATAAACTCAAACAACCACCGCCGCCGGTTTCGGAAACGGAGACGGAGGCAGCGGTTGATAATGACGCTGTATTCGACGTTGTCGTTGTGAACAAAGGGAACCAAATTGGCACACCTGACTCATTTAATTCAACTCAAGCGATAAAAGCTCCGTTGTCGTCGAAAGAGAAGCATGACGACGATGACACGAGTGGCAAGTGTAATCTCCTTGAGAAATTAGGTTCTATTTCGAATTTTTTCGCCGCTCGTCAACACGACGCAAATAGCGAACCGCTTTATGTAGATCGTCGAAGCAGTGAGAGCGCTAGCGGCGATAGTATCTCAAGCGATCTGAAACAGAAAGTTTCTCTAACGACTACGACGACGGTTCCGCTGAAGAATCGCGAAAATTCGATTGACCTTAATACGACTTCAACGACAACTACAACTTCACCAAGTACGGCCTCCATAACGGCGCCTCCAAGCACAGAACCCGTAAACACGCCCGAAGACGGCTGTGAAGACACCTCAATCGACTGGTGGCAGGATAATACGTCTGAGCAGATAAGCACAGCCTCAGCCCTCGACATCAAGGACGATATGCGCTACAGATTAAGACACATTGACTCCGGCGAAGTCGGCTGGTGGCTGAAAAACGAAGATGACGACACTCTTGCTGATGATCTAAAGACATTGAATCAAGAAGATGAAGAAGCGCCCAGTGAAATGACTGATCCTCCGGTCTCCAACCAAATGGAGGAGACCTGGTGGAACCAGCAAAATGAGGGAATCTATCAAGATTCTAAACTTGAAAATAAGGAATTCGATTGGCCGGCCAATGAGAATGAAGCTCCGGTTGCTTCAATTTATCCAGGTCCTCCGAAACATGTCAGTCCTGAGGCTTATGAAAGTGATGAAACCCACAAAAAGTCACCGGAATCTCTGCAAAACGGCTTCATCAAGCTGAATATCTGCCGAGTGGAGTCTGGAGAGCGTCCTTGGTGGTTGGATGAAGACAAGTCTTCCGCATCGCCAAAGGAAGTTTCACCACCAAAGCGATATCCAAGTTCAAATAATCTACCGCTGAATAAATCTTCCAGCAACCAAAACACAGACAAACTTTGGTGGATGCAGGGTCCGACAAAGAAAATATTTAACGTTCGTCATGTTGAGTCCGGCGAACGTCCAACATGGCTGACGCAAAATAACGACGATGAAAAACCACCTAGAATTCAACACAATCTCAAGGAATCCGAAGGAGAATCTGACGAAGAGGAAGAAGAGGCTGAAGAATCAGAAAATGACGAAGAAGTTTGCAATGTCACTAATGACAATGATAACAACACCTTAATGGAACGTCTACCCCCTCTGGGCGATCGCGCCAGCCCAGACGGTCTGGAAGATCCCACCAAACACCGAAAATCCCCATACGAAAGTTCCATTCCTATGATGAAGCAAACACAAATAGATTGCAATGGCACGGCGAACGGTTTTAATGCCCAAAAGCTTTTCATATCGCGTCATACGAATATCGACGAGCTTTTAGGAGGTTCGTGTAGGCCAATGAGTCCATTAATAGATCGTTATGGTGCGGCGAAAAATACATTCTTAGAAGAAATTACACCAGACCAGGTTCGGATCCATGATAGCACTGCACAAATGCCGGTAATACAGCGCATGGAAAGGTGAGTTTTTTATTTGAATTTTTAAATAGCAACGGACATAAATTGAATGGGTATTTCTATTTGCAGAGATGAATGGGATTATGGTGGACCGAAAGTTCAACCGTCATGGGTGAGTCTTATATGACAAAAATATTTGAATGTTTTCTTTTAGAAATAAGAGCAGACAGAGCCGCTACATCTTTCAATGATAATTTTATTGAAATCTTTCTAAAACTGAATAGGTTTTGGGAAACAATGGCGTCATGAAATTTGTGAATTTAACTCGAATTTAAAAGTTGATTTAACCCTAGTTCGATACTTAACTTTTGAAGAAGATTATTAAGGTTTCAATCCAATAAGTTTGAGTTGTTTTCGTGAGACATTTGATTTTAAAAAATGTTGACTCTCAATTGACAAAAAGCATCAATTAATCAAAATTGAAATTATTTGTGCAAAAAAAAAAACGAATCTGATCCAGTCTCGGAGGACGACACACTCAGGCGGACATATTCAATTAAGAACAATATTTAATGTGATTTATTATGAATGTTGACCGCTTACACCAAAGCGTTTAAAAGAGACAAGCCTGTTTTTGATGATAATTTTTGGCACTTGGATCAATTGATCACTACTGTTAATAATTAATTTATGATCTTTTTTTTCGTTTAGCAAAGCAATTGAGGTGCCAATAAATCACACACAAAATTTGGGTTACGAGTTAAAGTAACTAAATTGCTTGGTTTTGTTGCTCTGTATGGTGATCTGGTTTTGAGAATTGTTTTTGATTAGTTAAGTTTTTTTTTATTTTCAAATAAGGAACTATTCTTTAGTGAGATATGAATTCAAATTCGTTTAGAAGGTCATATAATAAGGCAATTAATAAAGATTTTTAAAGAATGTTTGGACTCGTAGATAAATTCTTTCAGGAAAATTGACGATCGCTCTAGCAATAAGAGATCTAAGTAAAACTCTACAGATAACTCAATTTTACCAAAAAAACAACAAGGTTATTTAAAAATTTTTTTAAAAATGTGTACTCATTTTTGAAAAATAGTGCAACAAAAAAGGTAACGTGAACCGTCTATACAATACATAAAAGTATGAAAAATGGATACCTTTAAGTGAATAGGTTACAGGTTACATATTTAAAAAAAAAACTTTAAATGATAGAATCGGAGTGCAATGGGTTTTTCCATACGATGTTTTATTTTAATAGAAAATAAATATATTTTTTAAGAGAAATCAGTATATGTTGATGGCCCGAAGAGAAAAGTTTATAGGTGTTAAATCAAAAGACCTCAGTTGACATTTACTTTTAAAAATAACACGGTTGGAAATCTTTTCCTGCAATACTATGAACTGGGAACAGTGACTGCAAAGTTTTCACAATTTTTGAAGTGATTTTCAAAAATTTAAATGCATTGCGTAGGTTTTATATGTCAAATGTCAAAAAATGACAGCTTCGAAAGTGACAGTAGCCCAAACAGCTGTCTAATAAAAAAACATCTGCTTAATAGAAAACCCTTTATATAGTATACTAGTGGCTCGGTACGTGCTTCGCTACGTATAAGGCATGGTAATAAAAAAAATATGATTTTAAGTTCATTAATTCAAACAAAAAAATGTTTTAAATTGCTAGCTATTTAAAAGTCCGAATGATATATTGCTCAAGTAGCACACTGGTGCATATTTTGCATTTTATTCTCTAGATTCAGGAATCAGTGTATTTTTTACACGGCAGCCATATTTTTCAAAAAATATTTAGGTAAACATGAGATTGCACTGGCCGCCATCTTCAAAATGAAGACTATGATTAATTGTTTTTTTATATATTTCGAGTGAATAATTCCCCATTTTTGGTATTTCCGACTCTTTTTCAACAGCTAGTGTTTAAAAAAAAATAAGATCAACCAAAAAACTATGAATTTTGAAAAATTAATTTTCACGAATCCATTTAGAAAGCTTCAATTAAGTAAAATTATTAAGGCGCTCGATTTTTAGATGGGGTAGGTCCGAAAATCAGTCGACAGAATGTACTTCGTTTTGAAATGAGACACTCAAATTCATATTTATTACTGATTTTATTGCGCACATATTATGTATTAGAATCATAGAAAGATCGGAATTCTTTTATATACATTTTCCATCAGAAAATAAACCATGGTGTAAATTTTAATTCATCAAACTAGTTTCCGATTAAAGAAATAAACTTCGGTGTATATTTTGTTTCAATTGAATTCTGAGTTCTGGATTTTTTACACTAATGGTATGTTTAATCCATCAAATCATTGTGTATTTTTCTCATTCTTGGGAAAGATTTTCCACCAAAAAGTGGTGTAAATTGTATACCATTGAGGTGTAAGAATTGAGCTTATTTTCAGAACATAATATACACCTCTGGAGTATTATTTATTCTAGTTACCAGAACAATTTGTATACCACTAGCACAATTTAAATACCAAAATATGGTATACTTTTTGTACAGCTAGTGTAAATTTTAAACACGGACGCGGTATAATTTACACTGAATCGAAATTAAATGTTCAAATATTGCACCAAAAAGTGGTGTATTTTTTATATTCAAAATGTATATCACGAAAGTGTAAAATATACCCCAAATATTTTGGTGTATTTTGGAATTTTGTGCTACTTGAGTGTTTATATTATATTTATCAGCAAAGAGTTAAATCTAAAAAAATAAAAAAGAATTGGGGACTCTTACTATGGTGGGTCTATATGGGTAAGTCTAAAACAGTTGGATAAACAATATTTTTTATTTTTCCATTTTGAGCATGAATAAATTTGGGGTACCGACTCTGGAACAGGCAATATAAAGTTGGCCATGTGAAAAACATAATTCCTCCTAATTGACAATACAAACGTGAAGTGTTTGCCTTGGGCCTTATTTATGAACATTGCAAATGATAAACGCACAGGATATTGTAAACTTTTGAATTCAAATGGCATATCAGTTGGTATCATAGTGATACTCGGTATCAAACACACTTCTCCTTTTGATTTACCAGGAGAGATTGTAGCTTCAATCTAATTTGGCAACAACTTTTTTACTGCCAATCTGGTGCCATTACACAGTTTTGGTGGATTAATGTTTCGCAATAATATAATATAAGAACCAATTTTTAGATTCAAGCAATGCGGTGGTATACCAGCCGGTTCCAATGAATTTAAAAAATCAATTGGATAATTCATTGCCTCATCTTGATTCATAACACTGTCAATTGATTGCATTTGAAAATTAATAGCATTAATATGATTGCTTTTCGGTGTTTAAATGGAGCAATTTCTCAATTCAACTCATCTATAGATTAATTGTACAAAAATTGTTCGGTAAAGTGATCAATCCCTTGGTATTGTCAATTGGTATTTTGCCATCACCAATTTCTAACAATTGTTTTGATAACTCATCTGCAGTTGCATTTGTTATGTAATGTTTAGTGGCAATTTTCGTACATATCTCCAAATAACTGATGACTTCAAACATATGTTTATTTCATCAGTAGGAGTTGATCGAGGAATGACAGGCAATGTTTGACGAAAGTCACCTGACAACAATATCAGAGCCCTACCATAAAATAATTGACGTTAATCGCAGAACTTTTGCCGTTGCAGAATTTCTCGAAATATAGCAAGTTGGAGTTTCAATCAGCAGTACATTCAATGGCAAATTTAATGCAAAGTGTGTTTTAGACCACCTTCTAATAATGAAGCAGCAATTCAAGAAGATGCAAGTGCCAATGCAATTTTCTGTTCCGATCGAATAGTCGCTAAAATCGATGATACAACGAAATGTTTGCCTGTACCACCAGATGCATCCAAGAAATATAATCCACCTGTATCATTTCAAAACGGCTTGCATGATTGTGTCCTACACATGTTTTTGTTCAATATTCAATTTGTTTATATTTGATTGTACAAATAGACGATGGAAATAGTTCAGCTAGCGTTGCAATTCACGATGAAAAAAATCACGTATCTGACGATTTGGTGCGGTAATACCCAACTGTTCTAATGCTTTATTTACAATCGTTAGACACATTTCTTCAATTAATAGCTACATTGTATATGGGAGTATAGAAAGATGTTGATTTTACACCTTTTCAACATTTTTTTTAAATTTTCTCTACCTACAAACCTTCTCTGGACTTTCACGAATAATTCAAAACCAAAATTAGCCAAATTGGTAAAGGCATTGTAGAGCTATAACATTACAACGAATAGTGGTATTGATTTTTATATATATAGATTTGCATCAGTTTACTTACTAAAAACTTTAAAATTTCAAAGCTAGTTCCTTCAGTGCACAGTCAAATGAAAACTTCTCTTGAATTTGATGGATTCAATATAAACAAAAGATTTTTTAACGGATCGCAAAATTTGTATTAAAGAGTTTTTCAGTATGTTTATTTTCTTTAAGGTTGAAATTACTGCAACATATTGGATATTGGTGTTTAAAATTTTAGAGACTTTGGGTTTGGTGTGTATTCAATTCTTGGGTTTTGTGTGTTTTTGAGTGCTTTTGAAGCTCATTGTAGATAAAATGGTAATGTTTAAAACTAAGTAATTTTTTTTATTTAAGTAAAATGGTATTTGTTTATTAATTTGTCATATAAAATATGGGAGATCTTTTTGCCGGACCCATCTTTTTGCCGGACCCTGTATATGTACAAAAATAATAATAAATAATAATAACATCTTAATTACAAAACAGATTGCGATAACAAAGCAGAAATAACATTTTTTTTAAAACATTTCTTGAAATATTAGAAAATATGTATGTACATATATCTATAAACTCAACAACAAAATTCGTTTCTCTTATACAACGTGCAAACGGTTCGTTTCTACTACAATTTCTTCTATAAAAAGTCTCTCACAAATGGAATTTAGAGCGGAGAGTCATTGATCGAAAGTATAAAAGTAAGTTCTAACAAATAGAACATTTGATACGATTGCTTATTAAATCTTTTACAAACATTATTGAAAAATGTTTTCTCCTTACTTCAAGAGTTTGAAAGTCAATAAGCATCTAGCAGAAAAGATGGTACTTCCATATTCCAATTTAATTTATAGAAACCATACCTAGTAAAACTTTTTATGAATTTGTTCTATTCTAGAAGAATGAGTGATATAATAGGGGTTCTAAACTATGCTGCAATTATCCAGTACCGATCTAACAAGTGCAATATATAATGATTTGAGGGTGTAGGGGTCGCAAAAATCAATAGAATTTCGTCTGATTAAACTTAGCATCCCATTAGCTTTACTGATTATGTAATCGATGTGCTTAATTAACGAAAGCTTTTGATCCAATATAACTCCCAAATCTTTTTTGGCGTAACCCTATCTTAACTCGTATTGTCGATAGTATAATCAAATATGATAGATGTTTTTTTCTATGGCATAGGCAAAGGCTCTGACATTTGCCAACATTCAGGAACAATTTGCTAGATTCACATTATTCAGCCAGTTTTTGGATATCCTGTTGGAAATACAGACAGTCTGTAGAAGATTTTATGAACCGGAAAATCTTGACATCATCGGCATGCATAAGATACTTCGAAATTTTAAAAATGACCGGAATGTCATTTATAAAAAGGATAAATAACTAGGGCCAATGTGACTTTCTTGTGGAACACCTGAAGTTACATCAATACCTTTTGATTTAAACTTTCTTAATTTAACAAATTGAACCTGATTTTTTAAATAGGAAGAAATCCATTTTATGAAATTAGAAAGGAAACTAAGTTTTGAAAGCTTTAAAATTAGTAAACTATGATTAACTCTATCAAAAGCTTTTGCTAAATCTGTAAAAATAATATCAATCTGTAAACCATTTTCGAACCCGCAAAGTACAGAATTGCATAGCAATGAAAGGTTTGTAGCAGTGGATCTTCCAGAAACAAAACCATGTTGGTATGCAGATATTAAATCCTTAACAATAAAATTTAATTTTGTACAGACATCGAAAATTTTTGGGATTATTGATAATTTGCAGATAGGCCTGAAATCGGTCACATTTTGCTTTGAGCCAGACTTAAATATTGGAGTTATGTAAGCGATCTTCCACCAGTCCAAGAACTGGCCACTTTTTAAAGACTGATTGAAAATCAAGCTGAGTGGTAATGCCAAAACAACAGCGCCGTTTTTAGTGCAACAGGGGCTATGTTATCTGCCGTAGCACTTTTATCTACATCAAGACTAGCTAGAGCTTCAAAAACATCAGAAATAGTTAAATCTTTACCTCCAATATCAATACCATAGAGTGGCGACAAATCCGAGGGTTCACAAGGACCAGAAGGCAAATAAACAGATTTAAAATAATCGGCAAATAAATCGCATATAACGTTCATATACACAGTTAGAGTACTTGATAGAGTTTGGAATCCCTAAAGACTTTCTTTTAATATTTATAAATTTCCAGAAGTGTTTCGAATCATTTCTAATTTTTGACTCAACAGAGAGAAAAAAATTATTTAAAAAAAAGATATTGAGACAGTCATATTCAAGATGGCACTGAATATATTTCTGCTTAAGGGCCAGATGATCTTTTGTTCTTTAAAAGCTTCTTTTCTATGTTTCAGATTAAATAATCTTCTGTTAAACCAGGGTGGGTTTGAATTGGGTTTTGCTATTTTTTTAAGAACATGGATATCAAAAATTTCATGTAGACATATTGCAAATTTTTCAAACGCATGATAAAGGTTTAAATTAATCAAGGTATTATCCCAAGAAATTGACAACAAAAAGTTACTGATTGCACCAAAGTTTTGCACGTTTATAATCAAAATAAAATTCTGGTACATCAACTATATTTTTAATATAAGTTACAAATGTACACTCTACTTCTACAGTAAGGCACATATGGTGAATTGTAGTCTCTCGAATAGAATTTTAAAAAATAGGTTTGGAGAATTATAAATCGTATGTAGTAAAATTATTCTATTTTTGTCTAGACTTAAGATATACCTAAATAAATCAATTTAACATTTATTGATTCATTCAGATCAAACAAAATGCAAATAAAGTTAAAGTTCTTTTTGTTAAGCTGAAGTAATTTGTATGCTCAATGTTTGTCTTCGTCTTGCATTTTGAAGCTTCTATTAAACAACTACACCTACAACATAACTCGACTAAGGATAACGTCTTTGAATATAGAACACCTATTTTTTTTGTTTGTTTTGTTTCAAATTAAAACAAAGTCACGCCCAAGAAGTGTCAATGTCACAATGACATTATTTTAAACGCATTTAATTGAGAAACTATCAGATAACAATCATAAGCGATGACAATCACAAAAACTTTATTTCCATATAATAAAATGACAAATAAAAAACACACAAGTGTCCAACAACAACGTATTAACATTGTTGTATACAACAAGTAAAATATAAGGTGATTTGAAATTTAAAAAAAAATGAACACCTTATCAGCAGCTGCGGTTTGTATTCCCATTGTTTTAATTATTTATTCACACAAAAAGAAAGAAGATCGACTTCGTAAGATAACAGTGGAGCAAAATAGTTTCGAAAATGGAATAAAAAAAAACGAACAAAATTAAATTTTGAGAACCTTAACATAAATTTTGACCCCGAGATATGATTGTGCAATTTTGTGTACAAAAGGTTTTAAATCATCTGAGTTACTGTTCTCATTTTGGACACCGTTATCTCAATACTAGGGTATTTTAAAAAAATCTTAGGTATTGTATAAAAAAGCTTTTGTCAAAATGGAATAAGAACAACCTTAAACTTCTAAATCAAATAAAAAATCAAAATCAAAGTACTCGAAGAATCCTGGCGATAACGAGATATTGGAAAATCTTACTCGCTAGGATATTTTTTTAATTTTCCCAAAATTTGTGTACTTTTGATCTTAGAAAAATATAGTGCTTAACTGTATTTTCTTACAAAATATAGGGGTTTTCAATAAGAGCACTACAAAAGTTTTTTTTTTAAATAAAACAAAAACCATTTTGGATATCAGTGAACTTCTTTATTCCTGTGAAAGTAAGTTCGATTCCAATATGTATGGTACGCTTGCAGAAGTCCAGACGCTGAAACCGCATAAATCGGCCGATACTGCTGCAATTTCACGTTCGGTATTCGTACGAAGTTCATCAATCGTTACTGTCTTGTTGGCATAGACTATAGAGTTGATGTAGCCCCACATAAAATAGTCAAGCAACCGAGGCAGCCAAGCGACTGGACCATTTAGTGAGATAACACGTTCTCCAAATTTGGCTTCCAATAAATTGATTGTGACATTCGCTATGTTGCTTCTCCTCCAAGTCCATATCATCCAATTGGGGCCAAAAATATTCGGTTGTCATTGAACGGTAGCGATTCCCATTCACATTAACGACGCCATCCACCTCGTTCGGGATGCAACGATGTTCCATGGAGTATGTGTCTATTGCTGCCTGACCAATACCCAAATCTTTCAGCTACAAATGAGCTTCATTGCTAAAGATGATTTTTCGATGAAATTCCGAATAATTTTTAAGTTCTTGCTCAGCCTTATTCACGAACATACGACACTTTCGGTGATCAAGCGGTTTAGGTTCTTGACTCAATTTAATCTTGCAAGGATGTAGGCCAAGATCTTTTTGGAAAATTTGCGACAACGACGTCACAGAGATGCTCAACGCTTGGGAACGACGTGGCTTTCTGCAACTGAAGCCTCAGTGGCAGCAATATTATCGACACTACCGGCGCGACAAATGTCTCACTGTCTCGGAAACATTTTGTATTGTGCCTGTGGATTCAAATTTGTCCACTAGATGCTGAATTGTTGATCTGCTAGGACAATTATGACAACCATAAATTGGACGTAGCGCTCTTAACGTTGAGGCTACTGACTCCGAATTTCGGTAGTAAATTTTAATAATTTCGACTCGCTATCAAAAGAAACTCAAAAGAGCAAGACAAATGGCGTCGTTTACTGTCCATGTCGCTCTACTTTCGTAGAGTCCCTGTCGAAATGAACCTGTTGGTCATAATTCTGATCTCAAAAGGGGTTTATTTAGAGGTATATAACTTTGAAATCGGCAGACGACTCTAATGCCATGCTTGAAAGTTTTTTTTCTATTGTAAATTATTATGTATCGTTTTTAATGAATAAAGATCTATTTAAAAAAAAATAACTTTGAAATAGTATAGAATAAAACTTATTTTTTGAAAATTGAAACGAAATTTACTTTATTTCAAAGATAATCTTCTGGTATTATAATTTAAATACGACTTCTAGCATATGACCTCCACGGCTGGATCGGACGTAGTCGTATCTGGAGCTCCAATTTCCAATGACTTTTTTAATTGTAACCGCCGTTGTCTTGTAGAGGTAATCTCAAACCACATCTTTTGCACATAATGGTTGTTCAGTAGATGAAAGAAAAAGTCTGTAATAATGGCTCTAAATTTGCACCATTGATTGTTACGTTAGAATCCCTTTTAAAGCAGTACGGACTAATTATTCCACCAAGTAATAAAGCATACCAAACAATCTGTTTTTGTGAATGTAACGATGTCTCAAAATACACATGAGGCTTATGAACATTTCAAAAACGGAAGTTTTCTTTATTGACGTACCTGTTCAACCCAAAGTGAGCTTCAGTGCTAAAAAAATCTTGATATAGGTATTTCGAAAAGAATCGTGATTTTCAAAATAAAATTGCACAATTTTGAAGGGTTAAAATGGTTAACCAAACTAAAAATTAATCACTTGACAGCTGGTAAAATAGTTATCAGTTAAAATAGTTTTCCAACCTATAGTTCTATACCTTTTACGAATGCCATTTTTTTTTTTTTTTTTGATCTTTGATAAAAGACGCTACAAGTAATTATTAGGAAATTAGATATTTTAGGACGGTATTTTTTTTAAATTTTTATAACATTGTTTATTTACTTATGTTAAGGACAATTTTTTTTTATTTTAAACAAAGTGTAACGAATCAGTTTAAAGCTCAAACAAAAAGGTAATGTTATTTAATCAATAAATCGAAAGCAAAGCTATTTTAAATCAAAATTTCTCTTAAAACTCCCACTTACCCGCCTCTATTTATACATTATTTGCTTATTAGTCTGAGTATCAGTTTATAGTATTGTATTCAGAAGCTTATATATTTTTACTTATTTAAGCCATAATCCATAAACACTCCTACTTTCCGACCTAAGGCAGCTTAAATGCACTTAAAAAATATCCATTAAATTTTAATATCTTTCTCCTATGATGCCATCTTAGTTGTCCCACTTTGCTTCCCCATTTTATGATTCAACGTACTTAAACCTATCTAATATTTGCCTAACCATCAAAATTACACACAATAATATAAACTCATTATGAATCATAAACATATGAGCAAAGCCTTTATATACTTTTTTTGTGGTTTTGCACAGTTTAATTTGCCATATAAAATGTATTTAAATATTTTCTATCTTTTTGTCGGTTGATTAAAAATAAAAAAAAGAATCTTGAAAAATTATTTATCTATTTAATGCATATTTTGCACTTAACGATTAGTCACTAGCTTCAGCATCAGTCACAGTCAAAATTGCAAAAGATCTCTCGCCTGTCCTATGCTCTCCCATGTCCCAGATCTCAAATAATCACAGATCAAAAGACTATACGAAACGAAGCTATGTTGAATGTGTGACACACAACACGGCGAACGGGCGGTGGTGGCTGTGTTGAACATCTATATTCGTTTGAGTTTGAATTTTTAGTGTGGCGGAACCAAGCCTGATGCAGATATTTGTAAGGTACCTACTTTATAAGATCCTGTGTGGGTGTTGCGCTATAATTTCATGCAGCTGATATCTTTACTGAAAAACGAAGAAAACAAAACATTAATAAACAAACAAACAAACAAAACTGAAAAATGCTTATAGAAGAGAGAATATCTAATATTGTGTGTAGTGTATGTAGATTGGGCGGGTGTCACACATTATTTGGCAAACATCCAGGGGATTGGACAAAAAAGCTTTATGCTGTTTCTCTAGGTAACAAATTATATGAAAAAAAGATACATAGAGCTTAGAAACATCCAGCATCACATGTGCATTTGTATCCGTTAGATATTTATCTTATGCGTGACCTAAATTTTTAGTTACAACAAAAATATGAATAGCACAACAAAGACAGACGAAAAAAAAACAACGACTTCATTTATTGCATTTTTTTTCATTTTTGAAATATACAAATTGTTAAATAGAAGAAAAGTATATTTAAGTCTATGTTATCGTTCTTATTTTTAAAAATAATGAGCCATTCACACTTCTTAAGGCATCAGTAATTAATTAACCTGCTTATTTCTTGACTTTTTAAACTTCTTATAAAGTTAGTCTATGATGTTCTGTTTCACTTGAATAATGTTTGTCCCGTGAAAAACAGGCGTTGAATAAAGCTTTTGTTATTACCTGTGAAACGTTTTTATTTAATTTTCATTTGTTTTCAAGGACTTAAAAATGCAAGTTGTATAAATACTCAACTCACTTGTCAGAAAACAAACGGAACACAATCAATTAAAATTATTATACCTAAAATAAAATAACTATTCAAAACCCACGCTGTGTTAACACACAAATGGAAACTGCGGGGAGTTGTGTCTTTTGTGTCACGTTTGTAACAAACAAGTTGATTTTGCAGTGTGTGCACTCACGCAAAAAATAACAATCTGTTCAAAAGTATTTGGGTTTTTGGTTAAAAATTTCGTAGAACAACTTTGGTAGAAAATTCGTAACAGTTTTTGATTTATTATTTTATACATAATGTGTAGAAACAAATTTCAATTGTGCTTCAATTAAGATCAAGGTTAACTTAGGCAGGTGTTTAGAGTTCAACAAATTATTAATTGGGTATGCTTTGGATATGTTAACAAACGGATTCATATGTACTAAAAATTATATTGAACGGAAGCTTGCTGATCTAAATGCAGTTCTTTCAATACATATTTTAAGAAACTAAATATTGTAATAAACTATTTAAAAAAAGAGGCTGGGATGCAAGCCATTCTGATAACTTCCCATCATGCCTGTCACCTACACGCGCTCTCACAAACGCCTTTCTAAAAATCTTCTGTTTAGATTATAGGGACCTTGAATTGTCGAGAAATGTCAACATTTTCAATGCGACAAATTGGATTGATTACAATAACAATTATAGACAACCGAATTTGAAACGATTTATTAAACTTAATTTACTTAGTTAAAAAAAGATGAGTCTCTGATTTTAAACGATTTTAACCATTTTAATATCTTTTAACATTTTAATATAATTAAAATGACAAAGAAAAACTAATTAAATTTTCAGTAGTTTGTTAAATCCATAAGACTTCGGAGCTTATAACAATTTAAGCTAAAAGGTCCTCCCTGAAGATAGCGGTTCTTTTGCTAACTGTCACTTTTAGGAAGTTTATAGATGCACCATTTTTATTAAAAATGAACTAGTACCAAAAGATTAAAAGATTGAAATAACGATTTTAGACCAAAAAATGCTCCATTACTAAAAATGGAACGACACATAGCTCAAAACTTATTGATATTGTTAATCGCGTTGTTTTTTGGAGAGAAAATTGATCACCGAGATCATATGTGATTTAAAGCCCATGGCCTTTTTTTTAACCGCCGCTTTGCGTATGCCTGTTTTTCCGCTGCATTTGCCTACCGACATTCCCCATCAATCAGAGCTTGAAACCCAGAACGTCAGAGGCGGCTTCTCTGATTGCATCTTGGCAATGTTGACACTGGTTCTCGATACATTGTGGTGGCAGCAGATAACTTTGAGAGAGGTTACTTGTGACTCTCTTGCAATTGTAGCCGTTCGACGTTGTATCTTCTCTCTGTAAACCCGAAGTGCTACCTTGGCTACATAGAGGCAGTGATCTGAATCGATATTAGCTCTTGGGAAATTTCGGACATCCGAAATGCTGGAAGCATCAACATGGTTGACGGTAGATTGTCCTGGAGAACTCCAAGGTTCCAATGCCATCCAAATCAGTGTTGTATGAAGGAAGATTAGTATCACCTTAAGTGAGAAACCTTCCTGAGAAAATGTAGTGAAACAACTGTCAAATTATAAAGTTTATCTTAAAAATATGATATAAAATTTTATTTCCTTATATCACAAAATAAGTTGTAAAGTTTTTAATATTTAAAATGTCATATTTTCAAAAAATTACTTCGCTGTTGGAGTTTATTTATTATGATTTGAAGAATATGGATTTTGATATTTTATATGTAACTGCTCAAAATTATTTCACTCCGTATTTTGTTGTTTTTGACCTTATACATTTTACTCACTTACATTATTTTGAAAAGTGAAAACCATTACTCATCAACTCAACAATTGTTTAAACCATAAATGAGATTGAATCTCAAGGCTTAACAATGTAAACAAAATTTAAATGAACTGACAACGTTGCATTGATCACATTATTTTTTTTTTAATTGCGCCCCCATACTGCCAAATTTTAATCTCTTGAGATCTGAATCCATTAATTCGCATTATGCCGAAGTTTAAAAAAATAAAAGTTTATATCGAAACAAAATCTTTAATCCATCTTAACGACACGTTTGTATGTGCTTTGCATACATGATCGATTACAAACAACTCATTAAAATGAATAAATATACCAAAAATAAATTACTACCGTCATTAATTCATCAGAATTACATTATCAGCGTGAATCGAAAATTCATCATGTAGTATACCAACAATTATACTTCAAAGAGTTTATTTAGCTTTTGTCTCGCTACAAACCAAAAAGTACCTAAAAAATCTCTGTACAAATTAAATTCATTCAACAAAGTACACATTTACTTTTTTATGCTCACTTAAAAAAAACTAAACTAAACTAAACAACCCCTTGGCAATTAATTTTAAGACAGGTGAATGTACTATCTATAGTCTGCGCCTGTGCAAAGACGCGCAGACTATAAGCAGACGTTCTATTTTATATGATTCACACTTTATAACCGCGAGAAACTTGCATAACCATGTTTAATTGATACAAGTTCTAAAGTTGTTTTTGACCTGAAAAAAATAAAATAAACTCAAAAACTTCCTAAAAATAACTGTAAACAAATAAGAAAAACCACCACTAACAACAAAATAGTACAATACTATCTTGAACCGTGCGTCGTTGTAGCGTCATTGTTGTCGTTGAATGCAAATCTCTTCCACAAAAGATCTTGTTAGACTTCTTCCCCCCTTCCCTTCCCTTTCAAGGAAAAAAGGTAGCCAGCTAGGTGACTAATTTAAAGTAAAAAAAAATATATTATTCTGACTCATTCGTCACACTGACAACGACGCTAAGACTACAATGTGTTTAGAAGTTCTTTGTTTTTTTCATGACATCGACTTCTACTTTAACTTCGAATACTACTTCGACATCACATCATTACCGTGGGTTGAAAGATATAACATCGATTGCACCTGGAATTTAATAAAATAAAAAGACTCACTACATGGATTTTACGGCCTCCTCCACCCAGGTTCAATACTATATTGTCTTATATACGAGTAGATCCGTATAGCACCCCCGACATGGATGGATGGACAAACGGACAGACGCACGGACGACGACGACGGACGGTAACAGTGAAACACCCACTTAAGATGCAAACAAGGTACGAGCGATAGTGCTCTACAACACTATAATGTTTCTTCCATGCTCCATAGTCGATGGTCGATATGGCATCGAAATTGGTTTGAAAAAGTGAATCAGGTCTTGACTTGGACTTGCCAACCTGATACACTCGTCGATGATGTCGATCGCAACGTCTGCATAGATGACGACTACGACGACGCACGGTTACCTGATGAGGTGAGGGAGCCAAAGACGTGAAACATTGTCGAATCTATAAAATTCCAATTATCGACTATTACGTGGAATATAAGAAAAGAGGGCCTATCACAAGTTTCACGCCAATCACCTGTTCAAATATTATACTTTCGATGCAACCAAAAGTCATACACATCACACATCACACGCTTGATATGCGATCATCGCGCAGCGCAGTCCAAACAGACTCACAAGGTTTGTATAAGTGCATATACTTTAGATGAGGATGAGGAGATGAGTTGAGTTGGGCGGGTAAGTTAAAGAAGGAAGGCAAGGTCTGCTGGATCACACGTATTTTGTGTACCTAATAGTTGCCTGGAAATCGTTAATGAATTTCTCGCAATCTTTAGGGATTTTTTTGTATCTTTTGTCTCAAGATGTGCTCTAAGGATGATGAGCAATCGCATGTGCTTGCCGAAGTTTATGGCCATCGTAGAGGCTGAATAAACTAGGGTTTTTGGAGATTTTATATCGGAAATACAGAAACGTAACTGTATTAAAAATATCATATTTGAGATACTATAGAAAACAATTTAGGATATAAAAAAATCGATTTTTCGAAAATTGTAGGGTGTTCTATTCCCTTGGTATTTTTTGATTGATAGTCATATTTTGTATCAATAAAAAGATTTATGTAACGTCCTAAAACATTTTAAACATAAGTTTATCATATGAAATGTTATAGGGGCAATTTAATTTCAAAACTAATTAATATTAAGCGCATTCAGTAATATAATAGGCGTGATATTTTAGAGAACTGAACAAAAAACACTGAAAGCGTTATGAAATGTTGCATTACAATTAGTTGCTGGTAACAAATGAAGTTAAAAAAAATTAAAACGTAGATTACAAAAGAAGAAGGTAAAATAAAAGGTCTTATATATTTCGAAGCTTACAAAACTAATTTTACTTCTCTATTACACAATTTTGGGCTAAAATGAACTAATAACTTTACTTTTTAACTTAAAACTGACTATTGTCTTGTATTCAACATTTTATAGTGTGCCCTGACATTCGGATTCTAATTAAGTTAGGTAATGAGACGTTCTTCAACTTTTGTGAAAAAGAAACGTTTTAAACAAAAACATTTTACACTTTTCCAGTGAAATTGGTTATACTTAAAATACAATTTGTAATTTTACAAATTTGTATTCACAATTAAAGCAGGAATGGTAAGAACCTAAAAAAATGAACACAAAACTTTTGAACAACCCCATAACTTGCCTTTATTGTTTTTATTTAAACTCGTCCGTTAAAAAAAAAAAAAAAAAAAAACAACAAAAATAAAATAAATAAAAATAAAGCACATAACAAATGGATATAAAATTAACTGCCATCACCTGGGATGCATTTAGTGCTCTTTGTTTACCAATTAACCTCAGTAAAAAAAATGAAAACTTAAACTATTTTTGTTGTTGGTGTTGTCATATAATATGGGATTTTGTTTAAAGAGAAACTTAACTTTGAGTCTTGAGTTTGACGCATGATGCCAAAAATTGTACGTATGTTTTTTTTTAAATATCGATAGCCGGCTTTTTCTCTTCTTTTGTTACTCTTAAATAATTTCAAACTTAAATGTTTAACTGTCTTAATCTGAAGAGCAACGAACTAAGATATTATACTTCTAAAATTAAAATGTTGAATTAATGAAAACTAAATAAAAAAGTCTAAAATATAAAAAATTATTTAAATAACTAAAAATTTCTTATATTAAAAATATAAATAAATAAATTCTATAATTTAATACACTTATGAATGCAAACAATATCTAGTTTAAAACAGTTTTTTAGATTCTACAATGATTTGTAGAATTTTTGCTATCAAACTTAAAGTAAATTTCGAAAACTCTAGCAAACAATAACTTTGCTATCAAATTTTGCAGATTTGCAAAATGTCAAAAAATTTCAAAACTTTTAAAAAAGCTTAGTTTTATTTACATACATATATAAACAAACATGATATGATCAGGTTATATGGATTCAAACCTTAAAAAGGGTTAGATTTACATTTTCCTTAAAAGTTGACCGTTTTGAAAAATTCTTCCATTATACGTTTTTAGTTTCATATAAGGGCCAAAAAATGACCATAAATGTTTTTTTTTACAAATTTTTCTGTTCTGTCGTGAGAAATTCGATGTAAACATTTTCAGTTTTTAACTTTTATTATTGAAAGCCAACAAACTATAAACAACAATTTATTCTTATATAGTATCTGAAAATATTTGAAAATTAAAAAAGCAATACTTGCAAACAAAAATTTGCCTTAACAAAATAATCCAACATCACTCAATATTTAAAATTCTTGTTTGTATGGTGAAAATTATCTGCTAAATGGCTTTTTAGGCAGTTTTAATTTATCGACAAAGTATTTCCTTAAGATGGCTTGAGTCCATTATTAATTAAGTTTGCTTTTAAATATCAAGATTAACATAATTATATTGAAAAGAGAAAATATAAACAAATATTACGTATACGCCACCATGCACCCATAATCTTGTTTTTTAATTAAAAATTAATTTAGTTTGTTGTATTTGTTGACTTTCTTTAAAAGTTCCGTTATCAACAGACATACATACTTTGTGATACTAGAAACTTCACTGTCAGCAGTTGTTAGACAATTGTTATAATTTCATATTTCATCTTACATTGAAAATTCTAAATTTGAGGATTAAAGCTTCTGTTGGTTATCGTCAGTTACCCAGACTGGTTATCCTGCCAAAATAAAACGATGTAGATCCAAGATATAAAACTTTCACACATCCCTGTTTGTTAACAATTCAAACATTATCTGTCATTTTTCATGCAACTTCAAATAGCCCAGATAGAAACCAGGATAACAATTTACTGTTGTTATAGGTGTACCTATATGGTTCATTTTCGATAATAAAACGCAAACAAAATCTGGAAACTGTGTGACCTGTCAATTTTGTAGTGAAATGGCTGCTAATTGGCAGCAATTGTCAAAATAATGACATATCTGATTATTTGCTTTAAGAAACAAAGTTTATCTGCGCTGTATATACGTTAAAAATGTATATTAACAGTTATGTTCTTTGATATCTATGAGAATTCTAACGACAAGTAACAGTGCAATTCATTTTTCTCTTTCAAATTAAAAATTGTCTAATGGTCCACGTAAATGTATCTATCACACACACCTGCATTTATTTGTTTCTCTTTTAAAGAGAATCTAAGAGAAAATAAAAAATACACCTATACCTACTTTTAACTCCCGTCTCAACCTAATATTTATTTTTTTTTACTTCATTTCCAAATCGAAGAATTGCAATGTCAAAATAAAAGAATATATCTATATACATAAATACGTTCCACAACAACTTGTTTGGTCAGTTCCTCCTTGTCCTGACTCCTGATGACGATGACGGTTTTAACATCGTCGTCGCTTTAACCACTATCCAAGAAGTTTCATTTTCTTTTTTTTTAATTTTGTTTTATAGAAACTCGATATACTTTAGTTCGCTTCTTTTTGGACTTCGTCCTCTTAAACTCTATTTTGATCTTTTTTTGTTTTATCTTATTTTTCTTGGTTTATGTCTACATACCCAGGTAACCTACGAATTACAAGCTACAGCAATACCTTTGCTAAAATATATTATATTGTAGAACTCCGGAATTACAGATGAACGAGAAAAATTCGAAAATAAATAAATTGTAAACGATGCGTTCGACGGATGCATTCGCCTTAAATGCATTTTAGTGTAACGAATCGATGTTCTACCCACGAATGTAAAGCGAACAAGATATAGAGTTTACCTTAGCTAGAGCTAAATATTCAAACAGGTAGATATTATACTCGCCATACCTACCTTACCAAGAGATGATTGTGAAGCATGGTGTCGGTGGTGTTGGGTGCAACCGGCGACGAAAGACCGGAGCGGCCAGTCAGTGGTGGTGGTTTATTCTCAATCTTAGTTCAGTCGCTTTACCTGGGCACACGTCTTCGTCGTCGATTTTGTCGACATACCAATTCAGATTCAGATACACACAGCACTTTACATTTTGTTATCTTTTTTTTCTTCAAATTGATGAATTCTACAGGAGCGGATTTTCACATTGACCGGCCTTCAAGTTAAACATGTATTTTTAAGACACTAATGCTATCTGGTATAAAAAATTGACACTTTTAGGTGAAATACGATAACCATTGACGGATGAAACAATTGACAGTGGCAGTTAGTTTGTTTGTCATGATCAAAATGGTCGATTTGATGTGTATGGATCCAAGTTCAAGTTTTTTTTAGTAACTTGCAATAGTTCTTTGACGTATCAAGATCCATAAAAAAACAACTTACACACGCCGAGAGAAACTCAGGACACGTCATAAAATGAATTCAGAAAACATCCTCTTATACTACGTCGTTTTTAAAAATCTAAAGGTCTCGGTCGAGCAAATTAATGGTCGTCTGAATCAATTGAACTTTCAACATTTCTAAAATTCAAATATCTGCATATGACTCCATAAAGTCAAATCATACCTGTCAAATTACCTTGACGAGTCGTTTGGCTCAATGGTTTGTGGCAATCGTAAGGCTTTAGGCTGCAAATGTTTGGATATACTTCAATTGCGTAATTTTTGAATTATAAATCAAACATAACTATGATCAAAAAATTATAATAATAATAAACCTTAAACCCATTTAAACATGTTGGATCAATAAATGAGTAGTCATCAACATGGAAGACTAAGGTTTAGTGGGAATTTTAAGGGCCAGTTAAGTGGCTACACTAATTTTACAATAATTTCGATTTATTGGCACTGAAATTTTGTTTTCAAGGTGCTTAAACTAAGTGTCAGTCTTAATTAAAAAGCTAGACATTTCTAGGCTTAGTGACCAATATGACAATTAAAATCCACTCAGTTAGTAATTTGGTGTTCAGTGAATTAATTTTCAAAATAATTGGAACAAAAATGTCCAAACTGAGAAAAAAAGTTCTATTTTTCCAAAAAAGTATCTACACTGATAAACGAGGATTTGAGTTCATAAATGGAACTTAAGCCTCTAATATCAAAAGCAGAAGAAATTTAAATTTTATGATCTCTTAATATGTAGCCCTCTTAAAATGTTCGCCTTCCATTACTGAAGTGAATTGTGTCATATTGAAAACTCTCCTGTGTGCCGGTGTTATTTTTCGTGTCTTGTTGTGTCGTGGGAGACACACACGTTCCACACAGAGCATATTCACGAATATCGCTCTCTTCTATCTTTTAGCTCCATCAGAATGAAAATCAAGAGAGTTAAAGTCCAGAAAATAAGCCCCACATTCAAATCCATCAGATCCATCACCTCACCTGATTCTGGAGCTGGACAGAAGAAGAAGACCAAAGTAATTTACTTATGGTAAGAGAGTGGAGTACCTTACCTTAACTTTACCTTTCCTCATAGACTTTTGGTTAAAAAAAAAAAAAACTCTTACCAAAATCGTTCCACTCTCTTATCGTACATTGGTGTTTGGTATCGTTCTCGTTGTCATTTATATATGATGCATCCGCTCTAGCCAGCTTTTGCCACCAACCACTGGTTTAGTTATTCGATGGTTGTCGGTTCGCACGGATAGTTTAGCTATTATGGTCTTTGGAAGTTCGTGTTTTTTTTCTTTAAGGGAATAATCTAGTGTTACTTTCTTTGAGGTGGTCAATTTCTTGTTTTTGTTTTTAGTGGCACAACACTAATTCGGAGTCTCGAGGACGTGAAGGGTGGCTTATTCGAGTCTTCTTTGTAAGGTTTACATTGCAGAGTTGTAGACGCAAGACGTGTTTGCGAATTTTTTTTCTATCAACGTGTTTTTGAAGTTCGCCTGCAAATTTGAATGCGATGTGGACGGTCGGGGGCTTTTTTCGTAGATACAGTAGATACATATGTGTAGTATATTTTTTGTTTTTATTTAAATAAATAAATGACGGCGGCGAAAAATTGAGTAAAGTGTAGACGAAGAGAATTTGATCAATAAAATAAGACTCCCAACCCAAGGTATGTGTGGTGGGTTGTGCTAGTGGTGACTCTGGTTTGGCACCTCAAGCCGCAGAATTATAAGTGACAACCACAAAAAAATATTTTAGCATTTTTTTGTTTTTGTCTGATGAAGATTTTTGATGAGAAAAAAATATCAACATATAAAAAATTTATAAAATATTCGGTTGAATGAACTTGTGCTTAATTTGCTACTAATTTTGTTTTTCTGTTGTTGTCTGCTGATGTTTTGAATTAAGGGTGGAATTACATTGGAATATAAATCAAACGTATAAACAAAATAACATACGTGAAAAAGAAAAGGCTTAATTGTGTACATTTTGTCAAAACACATGTTGTTTTTTTTTTCGTGTGCCTAAATAATTTTGTATTATTATTGGAACCTATTTATCATCAGGTACCCGGATCGTAAACGTTTGTGGATCTTATGTGTGCGAGTTTGTCATGGTCTTTTCAAAGATATAAAATATTTCTTACACCGATCTTCATGAATATTAATTGTGTAGATACCTACCTATGATTTATCGGTTGATGATTGAAATAAATTTTGTGCAAAATTTACTTAAGTGAAAAAAAAAATGTGAAAAAGTTTCTTACAAAAGAGCTGTGGAATTTTATACAACAAAAAAAAAACAAGCAAATAGAAATCAAAACAGGATTACCTAACCGACAATTTTTCAAATTGTATTCTTTTTTTTTAATTTACCTATTCACAAATAGTTTGCGGTAAATTTGATTGAAATCAAACTGTTTCTATGGTGAGTTGAAGTTTGTTTAAATTTATTAAAAAAAAATTAAAATTACCACAATTATGTCGAATTGCAAAAAAGGTTTTCTGTACTCTTTCTACACTTTGATAGGTAAAAAATAATAACATTGAAATATTGACGTATTTTTAAAGCAAACAGTGATGGGGGTTGCACTTAGTATCGATTTCTTAGATTACACAGGCTATAAGGTGTGGGATTTTAGTATCAATCTACACATGCTAGATGGGTGTTAAAATTTTGTTCAACTAGAAGTGCCTGGTTAGAGGAAAAAGCTCACCCACAATTTTTAACCACTAATTGACACTTATTAGGAAAATACCTACCTATACATAATGCAGAGCCAAATTTGGTTTCTAATTCGTTAAAACATAATTTTAATTTTTGATAAAAAAAGAACTTTCTGACAATGAATTTTAGAGTTTGGAATTTAATATTTTGTTGACTTTGAGGTTTTTTCATTCTTTTGTATTATGAACGTCTATTTATGTGTTCGCGTTTAAATGATTTTGATGAAAAATATGTGATTAGATAAGTTTGTTTATTTATTAACAAAGGTATTTTGCTATTTTATTCAGCGATGTTTTTTTGATAATAATGTGTTATCTTTTATTGACTTAAAGTAGGTATAGATTTCATTTACCTACCAACAGACAAGTTGGAAGAATTAAAAGCTTTCTATAGCTTCTAATACGTATTTACTTATATGAACTTGTACTATATTTTTGTTAGGCATTTTGAATGTATCTTAATTACCTAGTTGTTGATATTTAGTTTTACCTGCATCAAAATGATATTTAAATTTTGCCAACCCAATTAACCTAGTTAATGGAGTATTTGTACTACGTGTCTGTTTGAAGGCAAAAACCCATTGAAAAATACATTTTAAGAGTACTTTTAAGTTCAAGGAATTATTTTTGAATTGAAACTTTAGTTTAAAACTTTTTTGAAAAAAATTGTATTTTTCATGAGTTTATGTCTTTATTCAATTTGTTATTGAAAGTCTAAGATGTAAAATTATGTATTTTTAGAAAAAAAAATTACTTGATTTTGAGTTTAAATCTTTCTCCGTTTTACATTAGTAATATGTTTACGTTTGAAAAAGAGTTTGTGTCATAATACGATGATCTTTCATGGAGGTACATTTGTATATAAGGTTCGCACCAAATGTATTTTTTGTTGGGAATACAATGAATCTATATTTGTAGGGAATTTTTTTTTTAAATATGAGAAATGATTAAAAATTGTTCTGAGATTTAAATCCTATTTAGTTGCCATTCTTCTATTATTCCTATAAATTAAGGTTATAAATATATAAATCATTTCAAGAGTCTTGAAAAGACGTTTCAATTTGTCAATTTTTTTATAATGCCAATTATTGTGTTCTTAAAGAATTTATAATTGAAGCTTTTATGCAAATATGGCATCATAATAGTAAAGATCTCAAAAAGATGGTCCCGGGGATTCCATCCGCGTGTCTGTCTGTCAATCCTCTTCGCTGCAATCCAAATTATTGGATCTGCTAAGTTAAAAATTTTAAATTAATGTTTTATGTAGATTCTCCTTAGTTTTTTTTTTAATTTTTTTAGTGTAAATATAGCTATAGTCCCCACATAAAATGCTATTCAAAATTCAAAAACTAGAATTTTCCCAGAAACACAAGGGTACGAACTATAGAAGTTTCATTTTGTTCAAAATCAGCACAGGAAATAATGAATCCATTTAAGAAAAACCCAAACGTCAAACTTTTTGATTTGTTAAAACAATATTTTTAATGAAATTCAAATGTAGGTATAACCTAAAAAAAAATTAAAAAAATTTATAGATTAAAACTTAATTAAAAAAAAATTAAATGGCATTTATATTTTTGAAGATTTACTTACATAATGTATATTTTTAAGTCTTAAAATATAGGCATTATTTTGAAATATAATCGTTGGATACAGGTTCATGCGACCTAGTCTTGTGTTTTATATGAATTTTTTTTGATGCACAATAAAAAAAACAAAATGTGGGCTGTATAAAAGTTTTTGTTCGAAAATGAGAATTTTCAGATATAGATTTTTCAAATTCACAACTTTAAGATGTAAACAATCGATGATTCGATTTTTTTGAACGAAATATAGTTATGAATAAAAAAATGTATGATGATTTTGATTTATCCCCAAAAATTGTCATTGGATATGATAGCCGTTTTATAAACTTTGAGTTTTATGCTTTCGTGGCTTAGAAAAATACATTTTTGAACTTTGATTCAAAACTTCCATTTTTAGCTATTATTTCTCTTTTTTTTATAATAAGCGCACACTCAAGGGATATATTACCCTTATTATGTAGACACAGTGTGAGCACTAGGAAAGGGAGAGAGGGGTTGAAAGGAGAAAAATGCACGTTTATAATATTTAAAGAACATTATTCGATACCCTTTTGTTAACACAAAATGTTTTTAAATAGCTTTAAAGAGGTTCAAAATATATGTAATATTAGATCAATCAGGATTTTTATAAAAGTAAATTATTACTGAGCAAATATGCCAACAGATTTGAAAAATTATCATACATTTCATTCAATAAAACTAGTCTATGAATATGCAACTGATCAAATAATCTAATATAATGCTATATTTTCTAATTTTTTCAAGGTGATACCTCATAACCTGAATTGAAAAAGTGATTTTTGTTTGTCACTGATAATCTTAATAATTCAATTGAAAGCAATTATTTAAACTGAGCCAGGATTAAAATTCATAATTTTGCACCATAAAATACAAGAACAAAAATGTATTCCTGATGACTTAATGCACCCTGAGAGCAACGTTAAATACCAAATTTTCCTATTAACTTTTTTTCTATTTTCAAAAACTTTGGACTTTTTTCTTAGTTATTAACTTGATCTTAACGACATTTTTCACCAAAAGTTATTTGAATACATTTTTCGAATTTGCTTTAATATAAAAATTATAAATCGATTTTTTCAAGTAGATAAAGTTTAAATTTTTTTTAAAAAAGCTATTTATTTATTTTTCTTTTTAATCTTTTTCTCCCTCAAAATTCCCCATCATAGACTATGCGTTGTTTTTTTGTTAATTATGTAGAAAACCCACAATCAGAAATTAAATTAAAAAAAGGAATCGGAAATACGAGTACTACTGATGTACTTTTCCGTAAACATACATATGTATATACGAAATATATGATCCTTGAAAATAATACTTTTGAAAAAAGGTATTTCACATAATAAAACTTAAAAATATCACTTTCCATTCAGGTTGGCAGGTATCATCAGCAATTAAAATGCGTGTGAATGAACTCTGTGAAAAAGGGAAGTAGGTAATAAAAATTGTATTCTACCTGAACATTAAAAACTAAAAGTGTAAAATATACGAATTCAATGTTGACCCTACCCAAATACTTAAAATTGTGTATTTTCCTTTAGATCACATAGCGCCGCATGTTTAGACTGCACCATCACCACCTTGAACAATAATTTTATGACACTTGATACCCAGTTTTTTTGTTCTTATACTTGTGACTGAAAACTGTTTCAAATTTTTCGAAAACAAAAAAAATCGGATTATACAGTAGGTTGCATTTATTATACCTATTTTCACCGGAAATAGGTTTTCCACTTTCCTTCTCAGTATCTCGGCGTACAAAAATTAATATCTTTCAAATATTGATAAATTTCCCTATACAATTGAAAATAAAGAGAAAATATCTAAACTATGTTTCCTTTAATGATTATGTTAATTCATTAATATTCGGATCAGCATTTATCAAACTTGTTGTATGATCAAAAGTTAAAAAGAAAATAATTTAACATCTTAAGCTGGTTATAGGTAAGATCGTTTTTTTCTTAATCACGATCATTAAAAACAAAATATTGAATGTTTGTTTAACAGTTAACATACAAATGATTAGTTAAATTAATATACATAATTTTCATCTCCCTAAGAAGATTAATTATATAAATAAACAAAAGAAATCACACTTTATTTGGGATTTAATATTTTTATTAATTATTATTTTTGAAATAATGAAGGAACAAACAAATGAGAAATAAAAAATTATAATTCGTTGTAAAATTTGAAACTTTTTATTTTGGTGGTTAACAGAAGATGCTAAATGATTGAATAAGGTTAATGAAGTCGAATTTTGATGATTTCTTTTCATTTTTATAGCACAATAACGATCGTTGACTTTTATATTGCGTTTTTTAAATTAAATTTTAACGATTTGCCATATTTTTATAACTTTTGCAAACTTCCAACAGCTAATTGCCTTTTGAGAGCATTTGACGATGTTACACCTTTTTGGTGTCTCCTGGAAATGTTTTAACATGACAATTTAAAAAAACGCAAGAATTTTTAAATGTGCTATTTTTTGGTAAGTTCTGAGCACACGTATTTCTATAACTGAATACAAACTTAGAACACTTAGTGTCAGGAATGAAGGGGGCTCATTTGAAAAGCTGTTTCATAACAAGAATTACTCTTGAACGATTTTCCAAAAATTGTTGTTTTTGACATATTGTTGTGAAAGTGACATAATGTCATTTAGTTTAGGACTGAAATTCCCAACGAAACTTAAGATAGTCTCGTCTTAGTTTTGTCAAAATCAAAAAATGGTATCATATTAATATCGCTTCGCTATCGGATATGTAACTGAGTCTTGTGTAAGTTTCATGATTTTTCTCGTTATAAGTTAAATTTTTAATCTCATCTAGATCTAAATTTTCTTGAAATTTCATGATGGCCTTGAAATTTCTCCTCAAAAAGTGAGAGAAGACCTTACCTCTTTTGCGTCTTTTATCTCTTCAAAACGACTATCTCATATCCAAAAATCCCGTGCAGATATGAAGAAATACTATCGCTCCTAACCTAAAGACCACTAAACCTAAATGTCTTAGCCTTTACTATCAAAATGTAAGAGGGTTAAGGTCTAAAACTTCTGCCGTCTTTAACAACTCCCAAAACCTTCCTTATGACATCTTTGCCCTTACCGAAACCAACCTCACACCTGATATCCTTAGTACTGAACTCTTCACTAACGACTTTTCCATCTATCGAATGGATGTCGTGGAATGTGCGAGTAATACACACGGTCGTGGTGTGCTTTTAGCTATCGCTAATAATTTTGAAAGTTCATTACTCTGTATTCCCACTTCAATCGAATTTGAAGGTGTATCAGCTAAGGTTACACTCCCTAAGTTTTGTCTTTTTGTCCTTTGTTGTTACATTCGGCCAGCCCAACAAATTAAAGCATACCAAGCCGCTGTTAATGCCATTGATTATCTGCTTGAACTAGTGCAACCTAATGATTTAATCATCGTTCTAGGTGACTTTAATCTTCCCCATCTCAATTGGTCCACCTCAGATGATCAGACATCCTTCTTTCCAACTAACATCTCTTCTGAATCTGAATCGCTGTTCATTGATCGTCTGTCTGATTGTGGTCTTTTTCAACTAAATGGAGTAGGAAACTTTATGGGGAGACACCTCGATCTCATATTCTCATCTGATTGCGATAACTGTGTTGTCTCCCCGAGCCCTCATCTTCTCTCAACCTTGGATCGCTATCATCCACCCCTTAATCTCTCCTTCCCCATTGAATTTGAAGACAACTTTTTTGAAATGGAAAATTACTGTTATGATTTTCGTAGGGCTGATTTCTCCAAACTTAACAATCTTCTTAGCTCAGCCGATTTTGAATTAAGATCCCTCCAATTAACAGTTGAGTCCCTTACAAATTGGTTTTATTTGATTCTTTCGTACTGTATTGAAGAATCAGTACCGTTCTCTCGTAGAAAAGATTTCACCTCTGCTCCCCCTTGGTATAACAGAGAGCTCCGTAGCCTAAGAAATACCCGTAACAAGCTTTGGAAGATCTTTTTACAGTCCAAATCTGATACTGATCACAACAACTATCTTCTCGCCTATAATTCTTTCTCTGAATTAAGGGAATCCCTTTATAACCAATATCTTAACCAAATGGAAAATAACCTTCTTTCTGATGCAAGGAAATTTTTCAAGTTTATAAATGTCAAACGAAAATCTGATGGGTTTCCACCTTCAATGAGTTTCTCCAACATAATCTCCTCTGATCCAACAACCATATCAAATCTATTTGCTAATTACTTTAGCAAATCGTATACTGAACATCTGCATGATCCTGATCCACACTACTTTAGTTATTTAGATGGTTGCACTCAAACCTCCCTTTCATCGTTTACAATAACTGAAGAAATGGTACTTGCCAAAATCGTAAGCCTCAAAGAAAACTTTAGCCCTGGTCCTGATGGCGTCCCATCAGTTGTTCTAAAAAAATGTATGCATTCTCTGTCAAAGCCTCTTACTGCACTCTTTGAACTCTCTCTTTCCCAAGGTGTGTTTCCTCATATATGGAAAGATTCATTTATATTTCCCATTCATAAACAAGGCAATAAAACTGAAATTAATAATTATAGACCTATTGCTAAACTTTCATGCATTCCAAAACTTTTTGAAAGCTTAGTTTATGATTCCGTTTATTTCCATTGCAAGCCTTTATTCTCCCCCGCTCAACATGGTTTTCTTAAAGGTAGATCCACTACGACTAACTTAATTGAATTTATATCCAAAGTTTTGTCAGCCCTTGAGAATGGCAAAGAAGTTGATGTCGTATACACTGATTACAGCAAAGCCTTTGATAAAATATCCCATAACATAATTTATCTCAAACTAAGAGCTCTAGGCTTTCCATCTATATTTATAAACTGGATAAGCTCCTATCTTGCGAATAGAACTTATAGAGTCCTTTTCCGTAACTCAGTCTCCAGTCCTATACATGCAACTTCTGGAGTCCCACAAGGTAGTCACCTTGGCCCCCTTCTCTTCGTCTTATCTGTTAACGATGTCTGTCTTAAATTAAAAAACTCAGATATCCTAATGTTTGCGGATGATAAGAAAATTTTTAAGATTATCTCTACTCCATCTGATTCCTTACTTTTACAAAATGATCTTAATATCTTTTTTGTTTGGTGCATGCATAATTTCCTAGAGTTAAATGTAGGTAAATGTAAACAAATGACCTTTTCGCGCAAACAAATTCCATCTCATAGAGTATACTACTTCCTTAATGACGCCGTCAACGTAGTCGATTCTATTAGAGATCTTGGTATTATGTGTGACAAACACCTGAATTTCCATTCCCATTTTGACCAAATTATTAATAAAGCTAATAGATCTCTCGGTTTTATTAAGAGATGGTCAAAAGAATTTTCCAACCCCTATGTTACTAAAGCGCTTTACATTTCCCTAGTCCGTCCTCATCTTGAATATGCATGCCAAGTATGGTCTCCCTTTTATGAAAACCATTCACTCAGAATTGAAAATGTTCAAAGACGTTTCGTTCGATTTGCCTTACGTGGCCTCCCCTGGGATGATACATCCAACTTGCCTCCTTATGCTGATCGACTAAAACTGATAGGCTTGCAGCCGTTATATATTAGACGCAAAAACGCTGATATATTGTTTGCTCACCAATTGTTAATGGGCAATATAGATTCCCCGACACTCCTGAGTGATATTCATCTTAACACTAACCCTCGAAATCTGCGATCTGTTTCCCTTTTCTATATCCCTCATCACCGCACTAATTACGGGCACTTTGAACCAATGTCCAGAATTCTTCGTCACTGCAACGCTGCTATGGTAGTTTTCGATTTCAACATTTCCAAATCCCATCTGAAAGATACCCTTTACTTTTTCCCTTTTTGAGTCCGAATCCCCTGTCCCCTGTAATTTTAGGTTAAGTAAAATCAAAATTGTTAGTTCTTGTACATTAAAGAGCTTTGATGTGGGCCTTAGGGCCCACATGAATTAATGTTGAAAACTGATAACAAGAATTGCAAAAAAAAAAAAAAAAAAAAAAAAAAAAAAAAAAAAAATAATGTTAAGCTAGTTTTAAGTTAAGTTAAGTTATGATAGCTTGTATTAAGCTAAATAAATAAATAAATAAATAAATAAGCTTTTACAAATTGTGTTTAAGATTTTAATTTCATAACATAACACAAAAAGATACAAATATTTTTGATACTATCTAAATGTGACCAAGACTTTCTTATGACCAGCTATTATTTAAATCCGAAAGAATTTCTCTAAAAATGCATATAACATTTATTACCCACATGAGAGTAATAATCTAACAAAAGTAATCTTCAAAACAACTTATTTTTCTCCAGAATTCAAAAATGTGTTTACACAATTTCATTAGCTTTGGAACTTTTAATGCAATAAGTGTTTGACGAGTTCCACAATATGCAATATACGGGATATCCACAAAATAAACGCTGGTGTACCCCAGGGCTCTGTTTTGTCTCCAAAACTCTTCTTTATTTTTATAAATGATCTTTTTTCTTAAACTTCTAATTGATGTAATTGTTACACTGCTAGTTATAGTATCCTGAACTTTTAGTATTCGTTATTTTTTGCTTGTCCTCCGGAGGTGGACTACAAATAGCATCGTATGGTGAAATCTAATCTTGACTTTAATTTCCTATAGGGAATCGAAAACCGTGTAGCTTCGAAGACTCAATGCTGTCTCAAAATTGTAAACATTTGTAGCATCGAATTGCCTGCACATCTTTTAGTTCTAGGTACACATGTGCATCACAAACTATCTCTATATTAATTTTACTAAATATTTAAGTTTTCTTCACCGATGCTAGTTCTAATGTTATATACAGCTTTTATTCTTTCGAAACTCAAGTACAATTTACATCTTCGGAAGGTTTCTTGTCTATCATTAATTTATCACAATTCTAATAAACATTGCTTTAGTGAAAAATCAGTTGCATTCCTCCCTTCAAACAATTCAACCGTAATACACGTACTTCTTTGAATGCTCATCAGCTTATACTATATTCGAGTCGAATTTCGGACGTACTATTAGGTAAAGAGATTATTTTTTAAGCCGGACTACACGAATGTGCAAAGCTTAACCAGGCCCAATGTTACCCATCCGTTGCAATATGCAGACACTCAAAATCGAGTACGATTGCAAAGCTAATAAAATGTGTTTTAAGATAAATTTGTTACTTAATTTGAAACAAGCAACAACATTTACAAAACCTTAATAATCTAAATATTTTAGTTGCTTTAAATTTGGGAAAAATAAAGTATAAACGTATTTTCGTTACGAACGTGTCAAGATTTGTTATTTTAAAGTGGATTATTAAACAAAATTTATTAAAGGAAGCTATTAAAATATAATTTATACAAATTATCACTTTTGTGCTTGATAAAGCTCAACTCAAAACCTTGATTAAAATATTCAAGTCTCAATTTAACGATATAAGAGCCATTAAGAAATTCCAGAAAAGATTTTTCAAGCCGCATCCTTCCCATCATCATCAAGCTAACTATATGAGCAACAAGAGTAATAAACTCATTTTGCATCATATTATTTATAAAGCCTTTTATAGACAAGAGCTTGTTATGTTAGGTATAGTTAAAGGGGATGTGTGCGAATAAGCCAGTATATGATGAGGGGTTTGGTATTCCACATAATAATCATAATCAGACTAACTTGTAAGGGAACGAAGGTGTTTCACACCTAAAAAAGTAATTTAAATTAAATAACATCACACGTTTCAACTTCTCTATGGCTTGGCCAGGAATGAATTTATTTATTATTATTTTTTAGTTTTTTTTTATTTTATTATAAAAGAGAATAATCTGTCTGTCTGTCTGTCTCGTATAATAATACGGAATAAAAAAACAAGAGAATATTAAACAAAAAGAAGGAGGCAAGAAAAAAAATGGTTAATAATAAGTTTTTTATGGGCGCACATGAACTCCATATTGCGTCCCACATTGATCGTTCATTGTGCCGCTTGCTTCATGTTGTAGAGGAATGATGTTTGTTAGGATCTCATATAGGTAGGTAGGTATAGAAGATCGTGCCCAGCTTTATCTGTTGACTTCTCGACGACGACGAAGTCTTTGGGACCTTATCTAGCGTGCTCTCGAGCCACCACAATGTATGTACGAGTACTTTACTTTACACATTCAGTTGCTTGGTGTTACTTCATTCAAAGTCAAGGTGAAGCAGTTGAGCACACATCATCATCACAAACCTATTTGATTGTTGTCAGAGCTGTTGTTTTTTTTTCTGTTTTGTATTTTTACAAGGTGGTAACCTTTTTTAGAAAAGAAGAAGATTCCTATAGCAAAAAACTTTAAGACAGAAAAACAACAAGAATGTGTTTTAGGAAACGTGCAACATCTAGAGAGATGGATGAGACTCTCGGATATAACCTTATGTGGGCAATTACATATCTTTTTTGCTATTATTTCCTTTTTTTAAATTATTATTATGCACTTCTTGTTCCCATTTTTGTTGTCTAGGTATTCTGTTTTTTCTGTTAATTCGTTTTGCATTACAATTATTACATTTTATACATTCTTGTTTTTTTTATTTAATTCTTTTATTCAAATTCAAACGGAAATTCAATGTTTAGAGATTATTTTCCTTCTTTTATGGGGTGATGTTCCAATTACAGATTCTATGCAGAATAGAGCATTAAGCAACTTGCATCCATCACCCAGAGCACCTTGAACGCATGAACTCTATTAAGGTGAGAAGGAAGATGTTCTGATGCTGATGATGAAACTTGCTAGATACTTCTGGATAGGAATATTTGCGGAAATCTGTTTGTTATATGATTAATCATGAAATTATTGAAATATCCGGCTGAAATTATGTATTAGAAAATGTGAATTTTCAGGTTTTTCTTGATAGGTTAGATACTAGAAGAAATCCTATGAGAATGCACAAACGCATTAAAAAATTAATTAAACGATGGGAAAATAATGTGTAACTATTTTTAGCACCATTTATAATTTTTTAAAGGTAAAATCGTTCAAATCTAATCATTCGTCCTGATAAGATAGGAATTTAAGGCTTGTTTAGCTGATGAAAGTACCCTCAGCTTTTCATATTCGGATACGTATCCTTGTCCTTTCGATGTGGACTACCAACGACAGTAGATTATACGCTCATTCAATTCTGATCTTGACAGCATTTTCCAGTAGGGAATCAAAAACTGTGAAGAATTTATTGCTTCTACAAATCAATGATGTCTATTGTCGCAAAAGCATTACCCTTCCCTAATGCCACATAGTGGTATTTGGTTCGCGAAGACTGAACAGCTTACAGCTCTAGGTATGTACTCGTATGTATAACAAACCATCTCTTTTGGAGTATCACATATTTGACAAACAAAAAAATGCTGCTAAGTGTTAAGGTTGTCTCAGCAATGCCAGAAGTTTTTTAACCGTTCTGATTTGGCTATAATTTACAAGGCTTTTATTCGTCCAAGAGTGGAGTGTAATTCTCATATGTTTGCTGGTGCCTCAATAACACATTGGGTATTTTGGATAGCATTGAAATGAGAGCTGTAAAAATGATAAGCGATCGTTTTATTACTGTCATTCTGTTAAGTACCGTGAGCCTTACCAAGCGCAATATTTTCCCCTCATAACAAAGTACATAATCGGTATCTTTTTTCTAATCCTATCCTCCTTTTCTTATTTTTAGCACTGTATACAATCATTATAAGGGTATTCATAACCCCTTGTAAGTAAAAAGACACATGGGTTACACATTCTGACCCATAAAAAATACATGCTTTTTGGTTAAAAAAAAATAAGTTGTATTTAAAAAATTTGAAGATGAAAATTTGCTCCCATAATATGGCCAATGAAAAATAGTATCCTCGTTTGTATACTCAAACATTTCTCTCAAGGCGACTGATTTCGATCCTACTCTCAAGATTTTGAACCGTCAAGAACTGACAAAATTTTCATATTAAAAACAAAACAAAACCATTTGCAAACCTTTTTTGTATAATTGTATATATTAAATTCCCATAGGAAGTTATTGTAATGGGCCCGATTTGTCAAATTGCAAATATTGACATTTCTCGACGTTTCAAGGTCCCAAGAGTCGAAATAAAAGATTTTTAGAAAGCTCAAAAACCATAAGAGATATCAACTTCAAATAAATTTGATTGTACAAATAATAAGGCAAAAAGATGCAGAAAGGGCTTTCAAGAACATTTCTTTTGTGTTTTTTTTACCATAACAGTTTAAAAAAAGGTGAACATTTTGGTAAACCCTAAATATCTCACGAACCAATGACGCTTGAGACTTGAATTATATTTTGCATCATGAGTTGTAACGTGATACCAAACAAATATATTTTTGGAAACAAATCCAGCAAACGATTTTTTTACATTGAAAAAACTGAAAAAAAAATTGTCACCTCAAAAATTTTACGAATAAAAAATAAAATAATATCTCCAAAACAATTTTGTACAACAAATAAAACAGTTTTTAACATCTGGCAAAATTTTGAAAAAAATCAAATTAACAGTTTCTTATAAAAAAAATAAAACCTACAAAAATTACTCAAAGTTGGTAAAAATTGAATTTTGACTCAAATATCTTTTTAAAAACTTGAGATTATGTCTTCAAACTTATTTTATATTTTTAGTAATTTAGTAAATTAGTATTATAGTAAATATTGTTTTCAACATTCGGAACAATTTTGAGAAAAATTGAATTGTCAGTTTTCTTACTGTTCTTGATATCACTCAAATTCATTACATTCATCCGATTTCTAAAAATTTAAGAAATACTACCAAAATTGGTAAAAAATTGTTTTCGACTAAAAACCTATTTAACAAAACTAAATTTTCAAACTAAACAAAAATATTGTTGGTGATTTTAAAATTTGTAAGAATAATTCAACGGCCAACCTCAATGATATGAAGAAAAGGCTTTACTTGTTTAGTATTACATAAGCTTTAATATTCATTCCCAATGGTTTTTTCGTTCTTTTGAATAAATGAAGCCCACCAAAATTAATTTTTGTCTAACTTTTTTCGTAGAGATTGTCTAAATTAACTAGACCATTATACTATGTATGTATTCGTGTTACTAACGCGTGTCAAAATACAAAATTCAAGTCATTGGTGTCATTAATTTGTTTTTTTTTTATATACATATATTTAAGATTTTTAAAATTAATAAAATAAATCAATTCTTATTTCGTCGTAATTTTAAATTACCTTATAAAAATATCACCATTTGAAACCTGTTTTTCTAAAGAATTTTATTTCTCTTGATACTTTTTAATTGGGTACTTACTTTAAAATAAAACTTAATTTAAATTTGTGTTACAATTAATATTTATAACTTGCTGACATTTTTCGATGTTTTTTTTTGTTGGAAAAAGAAAAGAAAAAACAAAAACAAGAAAAACCAACATTCCTAATTTAAACAGACTTTCCGTCTAATATTTCTCGTCATCCACATAAATCAAAAATAATTCATTTATGTTTGTTTATGTGTGTATTCGTATTTATAGTTTTTGGTGCCAAAGAATTTATAATAGTTTACAATTCGTAATATTATTTCACCTCACAAAAATAATTTTTTACCGACATAAAAAAAATATAAAAATATACAAATAGGTGCACCACACACTGTTTTTTTTTTTTGATAGGATGTGTCACATTTCTATTTTGAAAAATTTTCATAAATATTATTTTTAGTTTAAATTTTTGAATTTCAATTTCGGGTAAATGACCCAGTTCCTTATTTATTGTGTTTTTTTTTTTTATTTAAAAACATTCACATCATTAAAATTTATTTTTAAAGAAAACTCAAACCCATTTGTTGATTTGACAGAAATTCGACATACATATGGCCAATGTTTGAGATGAAGATAATGATGAATTGGGCAAAGGGGTGGTAACAGGAAAATGACAAAATGATTAAACGATTTAAAAGTGGGAAACGTTTTTGAAAAAGAATTTTTGAATGAAATTCATGATTTGAAGGAATTGGTGCTGTCTTGTTACCCAATTTATTATTTTCATTATGAGTAAAAAATTAAATACACTCAAATATTAAGTTCGACCCTAAATTAAAAATGTTTTCAAATCGCAGTCAAACAAAACTTGCATTCTTGTGCAACCCTTATGACCAAATGCGATCAGGGACTTCTTTTTAAGTTGCAACTTAAAGTTCAGCTAGAAAAAATAACATTCAACTCAACCGTACATTGTGTAGGCATGCATATAAATAAACAAACTGGAGCCCCCATGGATTTAGTGTGAAATCAATCCCCAATGTCAATTTGTCAAGACCACCCAAACAGTGTTAGGTAAATAAAAAAGTAAAAACAAAAACATATTTCCAAGCCGATTGAAGGCAAAATTGGAACCCAGTGACCTAGTTTCTTGCGAAATTCACGCCTCATGTTCTTAAGTCTTTAGATCCTGTGTGCATAATTGTTCTTTGACACGCATACCCACATTGATATTAATCCAGGCGAACATTTCATTGGTGTCTTTGTTAACAAATGACTTCCTTTTCTTTTTTTTACCCCAATAAATCCAACACCAACAAAAATATTAAAAACCCAAAAAATTCATCCGCATTCGTATAAAGTGAAAAATATTATTGAAACTAAGGCGTCACACGACCCCAAGACCACACCTAACTTTTGTAAGCGATGATACCTATCTTTTTCATTTGTATGTATAGTGTCTCCTTAAGTCTGCAATATTATTTTATTTTTGTGTTGTGTGTTTTTTTATGAGGAAAGGAATAACACCTACCTACCTACATTTTGTCATTGTTGCAATTTATGAATGGCAACATTTTCAAACCCTCACCTCGCATGATTATCAAAGATTAACAACTTTGGATTATAAGAGTATTTCGCGATGCGATATGGAAGCGGAGTATAAATTAATATTTTTCAATTAAAGTGACATAATTGTTGCGGATGTGTGGGAGTCGAATCTAATCAAGATAGTGAAATATTTTTGTAACCAACTATTTTTGTGTTTAGTAGAAATTGGTTTTAAATAAGAGATCAAAATCAAGCTCCAAGTAGAGGTTGAGTAGAGCAATGAAAGCCAAGAAGTCTGGAGCCTGGTTTATGATTTTGGATCCCGATTGGGTTTTCTATTTATTGAACTATAATTGAAACAACGTGACCTAATTTTTGGTAAAAAAAGGAAGCTTTAACTCACTCTTTAAAAACCACAAGTACTTTTACCAAAAAGTAATAAGGAACATCTTTAAAAAGTTGCTTTTGTGCATTTTTAATTCAACGTTGACTTAAAATTTTCAACATTATTTTGACATACACATTTTTGGAAAGATAAAAATAAGATTAAAAAAACAAAAAAGGGCTAAAGGGTAAACAATTGATCTTGTAATTTTTTCAGAACATTCTTTTGACGGAATTTTACACTTTTTTTGCAGTTAAGTTATTTTAATTAAACCAATATTTTGAGAAACGTAGAAAATTTTGATGTCTTGACGTTAGATGGAGTAGGGCACACTTAAGCCAGATTAATGGTCCATTGTGATACCACATGAATTTTGAGGCTTCCTTTTGAGATCTGCAATAAAACCAATATGAGTCCCTTACAAAACGTGAGAGCCTGTTAATTCTTGCGTTTTTTAACTAGAGCAGGGTATGTACAGAGAAGGTGAAGAACTGTTTCCAACTCTTCAATTACTACAATTTCTTGTAAGGCAGATGTTATTTTGCCATCTCCATTAGAGATGATCGAGACAGTTATGGAATGTTAAAGAGCTTGTAGAGACAGAATCAAAAGATTTGATAGGGGCCTGACTATCTGAGAAAATACGGATATCAGATGTTGATATCACGTTTTCTTGAAGCCAGGAAAAAACTTCTTTTATCGGTATAAGATCCGCCTGCAAAAAAGCCTGAAAAAGCAAAATGAGGGACTTAATTTCAGTCGTTCATAGTTCACAACTCCACCAATCCCTTATTTTTGTTTTTGATCTATCTGTATAAAAGTTGACTGACACGTCTTCCAGGAATTCCCTACACTTCCAGAAATATCTGGAAGGTATAGAAATCTGGAAGTTTCTGTTAAACTGCAGTTGGGGGATGGTGTAGTCTGTGTGCTTTGGAATTGATTCTAAATGCCTAAGAATTATGGTGTGCCCAATTTTGTTGTTTATCCACTCGACGAAGCTTTGAAGCAAATAGCAGAGCTTGCAGCTATTTGTTTGCTAAATATATCAAGAAGTGTTAGGTAGAGTAAGGTGTCCAGTGCCGCAGATGGGGTCGTGCGAAGCGATCAGCTTTTGTAGCTTTTTCTAAAGCAGTTCACCATACTGCCACACCGTACATCAAAATCGATTTGATTACCGATGTGTACAGCCAATGCTTGATTTGCAAGAAAGGAGAGCTACAGTAGCTTTTTTTGACTCTTTGTGGATATTTTAAAGTCCTTAGATTCTTAATCTATCGTTTCTAGAGTTTTATTTCTATGTTTTATTCTTATATCATAATTGCAAATCGTCTAAACTTTTTATCCACATTTAGCACTCCATCTATAATAACACTTTAATAGTTAAATTATGAATTTCCCAAGGAAGTCATTGCAGGCCGCTTTTCTTCATTTTTATCATTTCTGTTAACAATGTTTCTTTATGAATACACAATAGTGGTCAGAGGATATGGAAATTGTCAATTCAATTGTTACTTACCTCTTAAAAATTAGAATTGACAAAACATAAGTGATAAAATTATGTTACAAAATTCAAGGATTGTTTTATGAAGGTACATTTTGTGTTGACCTCATATTTGTTGAAATTAGTTCAAATTTTCCTCAAAAAATTTACAAGCAATGATTAATATTAAAAAAAAAAAAGAAAAAATATCTAAGAATAGCCAAACCATTAAGAATTGTAAAACTTTCTTCATTGATCTCAAGGTAGGTTAGACCATTATAAATATTCAATTTAATTATCTTGTATGTTAGTCCCGCATATATAGAATGTATACAAGACAAACTATTAAAAACTTAAACAGATCATAAAGCTCAAATAAGAAAACTCATTTTGAAGAAAAAAAGAACTAAATTTCCATGTCTAATCTCCATACTAAAAGTGTGTCAATGAAGATATCTTCTTCTTCGTACACATTTTTAGACGTATGAACTCACATATAAATAAAACAGGGAGTTACCAATCTAATCGAGCAAACAAAAATTTTCATCAAAGAACCATCATTATCATCATCATCATCCCAATTCCAATCGACATTCCCGGCCGCAACAAATTCATAGCCTATATCCAATTCAAAACCGCACATCATTATAAACATAGCTAGGCTAGATTTCCACATACTCGTATTTTGGTTTACTTCAGCTTTCATCACATATCAATGGCAAGATTTTGACCTCAGCTGTTTTTTTTTCTATTTTGTATTTATGTCTGATTTTTTAAGCGTTGAGTATAGGTATATAGGTATTGAAGATACAAACAAAAATAAAAATAAAACATTTATTCAAAGAAATTATAACTATAATTTAATTATAAATGCTACAAGAAAAAAAATATTATTTAAATGTAACGCTGGTCGTGCCGTTAGGTAACAGTTAAAATTATATCATAAAACTAACGCATTCAAACTTAACTTAATCTCTTTTCTTTTCTATTCTATATTGTGGTTTGATATGTTGCCATCAGTGGCGGTGGTTGAGGTGGTGGTGTAAGACTTGGACTGATGGTTTTAGTTGGACACAAATTTTCTAGGCATGAATAGTCAGTTACACAGAGAAAAAAAAATCAAATTGATACTCTCTTGAAGTTAAAACACTGCAAACACACGGCAAATGTAATGAAATAAATAATAGTGGCCCTAAAACTTAGTCTTGTGGTACTCCTGGAAAAATTACAAAATTCCTTATTTTTTTGGTGAAAAGCATATGTTTTGGATGACATTTTCAATTAGATTGACGCTTAGACTATCCGTGACTCGACATTTAGGACGTGTCTTTAATCTGGGAATAGGATTTGATATAAGTCAACCATCTGTCTGGAATCTAACGATTTCCAACACACAATCTTTATGTTTGTTGATGAAGACTGTTTTATTAAAAGTAGAGGAAATTTATCTCAGTGTATAGTTTAGCTCCTTCAGATTCTATTTTAAGTTGTTATTCTTCTTCGGGAATAAAATTATGCTAAATGCGTGCTAGTTCCATAGTAATTAGTTCTATCTGCGACATGTATCTGTGGTATGTTATTTTTCTTAGCAGGTTTTTTTTAACTCTACTTTCTGTGACAAAAAAAAACTCAGAAAATTCTTATAATCAAACGAAACTATGGAGACACATATGAAACAAAACGAAAAAAATCATGCAAGTGTTTAAAACAAACTGAAAGAATATTAATTGCATTTTTATTAAAGCAGTCCTAGATTTTGTACATAGATAAGGGTATTCCCTTGGATATGTATCTACAACTAGTTAAAACAACAAAAACAACTTTATATGGACTCTGTTAAATGGCCTGCAGTTCTAAAGGAGATCACGATATTCGTGACAATGTCGTTAAGTCCAAAAACAAAACAAAAAGAAAACAATTTTTTTTTAGTTTCTTCGAAGTACAAAACTTTAAAGAAAAAAGTTAAAGAAGAAGAAAAATATCAAAAGAAAATAATCTTAAGAATATGGATTTCAAAAGGGAAAAACCAACTACCATCGGCAAAAAAAATATGTACCTTAATCTTTTATGAATCGTATGTACTTGTACGTTGCGTTTCGTGTTTTTATTGTTGTTATTGTTTCTTTGGTTTGTTGTTTCATTCTTAGTTTATTCGATTTTCTTTTTCATCGGTCTCTTTGTTGTGGTTGTCCTCAAAACACTTTTGACTTTAAATTAAGTCATAAAACAGCTTTAAACTAAAATTTAAATAATTTAGTTACCTAAAACTAAAAGCCTCAAGTTGGTATTTTTCTTAGCATTTAAGCAGCTTATCTTTTTTTCTTATTCACATTTTTTTATAGAATAATTTAATATAAAAATGTCGGTTATTCTAAGTAAGTTTATCAAACTTGTTTGTAGGAAACAATTTTTACGAAGTTTAAGGTCGTAAGTGGATTCATTTTTTAAAATTCATTGATTCTACTGTAGCTCCCAGGAAAAATCATGCACTAAATTTCTTTGCTGAAAAATTTAAATAAATATTGGACCACTTCGAAATGAAGAGAAAACCATGCGTTATATTTTTTATTAACTTTATTCAATTGGTGGTTTTAACAAAAAATGATGTTTACACATTTTTAATAGCTTAACCAATTATAATTTAATTTTTTGTTTAGAAAAATTTTTCAGCTAAAATGATGCAATGTGTTAAGTTCCATAAAAAAAGGTGTTTTAACAGTGGAAAAAAGTCTCCTTTATATTTCGTCCGATACCCTTTTGCATTGATTTAACAAGCTTGGAGGTGGAGCCCTATTCTTCCAAAAGTGTCTTTTTTAAATCGTCCTTGAATAAAATCGCATGTTTTCGAATTTCGCGCACCAGCTTCGACCATAAATTTGATGGCATTTAAGTCTGGCGACTGGTCAGGCGGTTGCGTGACATGAGCGCAGATCAAGATGTTTAACCAAGTTTGCACAATTCCAGACTTGTGTGTAGGGTCGTTATCCTGATCTAGTCGAAAACTGTTCTTGATGTTGAGTTTTTCAGCACTTTGCAACAAGTTTTGCTTCAAAATATCTGGACACATGTTTTTGTCCATACTACCTTCGATAAATACCAGGTTTCCTACGCCAGCAGAACACATACAGCCCCCCACCATAACATGCCCTCCATCGTGTTTCATAGTCCCACACAAATTCTCCGGCTGGAGCTCCGTATTTGGCTGCCTCTAAACGTTCCCCTTACCATCCGATCCGTGAAGATTAAATTTACTTTCATCAGAAAATATGACGGTGTTCCAAAAAATTTAGTCCATGTTAAGATGCTCACGAGCAAATTTGATTCTTTATATTTTGTTTTTACTGCTGATGAAGGGCTTTTTTAGGGCACTCCTTCCATTAAATCGATTGTGGACTTTATCTTTCACCTGGCTCCAAAGAAATAAGCCATAAGTTTATAATTCACAATTTTAACGAATTGTGAGTGTAGTTTTTTTTTTTGTTAATTACAATAATTTTAACGCATTTTTGTATAGTTGTGTCAAATAATTTTAATAGCGTAATTTGTAATTGTAAAATGTCAGAAGATGATAGCTTCAAAGGTGACAACCGACCAAATAGCGGACTATTTAAAATGTCCTCTTAATGAAAAAACTACACACAAAAATATTATTACTGCATTTTTAAGGACAACAGTGGAAAGGCTTCCCAGTCTCTTTTTTTTATTTGCTAACAAAAAAACACGAACAATTTGCAATAAGGTCCGTTCGCGTACTTTCTGCACTAAAATTCGTAGAAAGAGATATTTTAAAGGATGGAGGTAAAATTCTCTCATCAATAAAAAAAAAACTACAAAAAAGTAAGCGAACGGGAAAACAACAAATTTGTCACACAATATTAATGTCTTGTTGCTGTTCTTTGGGAATTGGTTTTATAAATTTTATAACTGACAGCAAAAGCGAACAATTTATTTAATTTATTTGAATTTCCATTTTCCAAATTTGACACTTTAGGAATCAGCCCAAAGAAATTTCTTGGGCTAAAATTCGTAGGTTGGGGAAATATTTTACTTTCTCGTGAGCGCTCTCTTTTACGAAAAACTACGAAATTTTTGAGTACGTGAACAGGATTTGGTTAAATTTCGTATTTTTTCGAACAGACCGATTATATGTTGTTGCTAAGTTGTTGTTTCCGAGATAGAAAAGAAATACTTAGCGATTGCTCCCATTTCCATTTTACAGATCTAAGAACGTGCAAAAAAATATCATAGCTTCGAAGTTATTTTTGAGTGCAGACGCATAACTACTTTTATAAAGAGACTTTGAAATGTGGAGGTATTTCAACATTTTAAATTACTTCTAACGAAAAGCATAGATATACCTAAATCTGTTATTATAACTCGTCAGATAAATTAACAAAAACAGCCAACAAAAGGTTGCATGCTTAGACCAAACTTTTCTATCAGAATATATATGTGTTAAAATAGGAAAAGTTGTGTCCTAATAAATCATTATTATCAAGAAATTCAATAAAAGAAAACAATCAACCTAAAGTTCTATTTTTAGAATTACCCGCAAGCTCGTTACAAACCTTTTTATAAAGATAAATTTATATCAATGTCTGGTAGTGGTAACGTGGGTATGGTTTACTGTGGAATGTCTAATCTAACTGTTATACAAAATGATGTATGATATCATTAATTTAACAAATAAAATCAGCACTTTATAGAATAACAATCTCGTAATGATTCAATAAAAGCGTCATAGATTTACGATATATCTAAAGTATTACTTTTCTATCGGTTTATATATTCCTGTCTTCGATGTTATAGTTGAATCTTTCTTGTTGACTCTTTTTCAAATTCTTTGTAAGGCTATAGAGCTTATTAGATTAGATTTACAAAGAAAAAGTGACACAAATGTGACAATAGAATGATTAAACCTGTTCCTGTTTGAATTTGTATAGAAATTTATCAAAATGACATCAACGCCATCACCCGCATTTTCAAAAGATTGTCATTGTGACCACTAATGTCAGATTTACAAAAGACAGAACAAACAATAAAAGAGTTGAATGAGTAGTTATGGGTACCTAATGAATGTAGTATGTAACCCACTGAGGCCACAGAACTTTTCACACTTGAATAACGTTTTTCTGACGCAGCTTGCTATGAATGATCTCATATAAACTCGAGCTCTCGTAGATTTTTTTACAAAGAAAACAACATCATCATTAAACTTCGTCGTAATTTTATGCTACAATAGCATCGATGATTGCCAAAAATAATGACAATCATTATATAATTCCGCAGTGCGCACTCAAGAATGCGAACAGACCCCAATGCCAAAAATTGCGCACATCATCAGATAAATTAAGCCATTTCCATTTGACTGGAACAATTAATTAAGCTTTACTATTGTTGTCGCTGTACTCTCGCGTTTAAACGCGGCCAAAAAAAATAAATCTCACGACTTTACATAAACAATGTGTGCACTTACAACATTTACAACCAAAACCGCATTCAGGGATCGTTCCTCATTGGCACAGAGCAATTAGTTCTGCAGCGCCAAAAGCTGACTGCCACGCCACTTAAGAGATCGTGTATAAAATGCAATTAACACAATCATTGTGTTGGGCGGTTAAAAGTCTTTTGAAGCAAAATATACCTACTCCTCCAGCCGCGCTATGCATTGCTCAGCTCTACTAAATTGAAGTGCAACACTTTGTTATGCAAAAATATTGTCTAAAGCCGGCTGTTACACCATTCAGGCCATCCATATGCCTTTCAAGATTTAACTAACTGAAACCGAGTGTAAACAGCGCCAGCGCAGAGCAGAGCAGCGCAACAACACTATAAGACTATAATATCTTCTGGCTGGATTGGTATATTGCGCACACGTTCACTTTTATATATATGGATGACATCTTGCTGTAATGTCTCATGCCACTGACACATGACAGTTAAAGAGCTACGTCAATATCACCAACGCAAATCCGCTCCATTAATCAGAGATGTGTGATAATTTGTTGTCCTTCAATTTTTATTGTTTCGAAGAATTTAAGTTCTTTTTTTTAGGCCGAACGTATTGCTTGATATTTTATGTTTTGTAATTGTAACTAATGTGACCCTGCAGACTTCATAAAATATTGCATAATATTGTTTTAAGTTTGTGGACGAGTGTTAAATATGACATTTGACAGATGGTGCTGCTGCTACTTCTGCTGCTTCTGGTAAAGTAAGCAAAGGTACATACACATACATGACATTTTGAGGCTTGATTTATATGATTTACGTGAATTTTAAGTGAATAAATCAGTTAATATGAGAAGTACAACGGTGTTTAAATATCATTCTGGTTGGTTTTCAAGAAACTCCATTCTTGACGGCTGTGTTTTTCTTTTCAATTGACATTGACAAGTTTATAAACGATGTTATTTACATTGGGATATTTTAAGGCGATTCATTTTGACGTCTCATCAATCTTATCTTACTCCCACTTGACACTCAAAAAGAGGTAAGAAACTGAAGCAGAAACTTTTTCTTTTTCTTAAAAAATTAGTTAGAACGAGATAAAATGATAAGATGAATGACATTTAAATGTTCAATAACGTTGTTCACACTTTAGGTACTGTGTCGAAGGGATTGATTGACCTCTCAGAATTGTTTCTTTTTTCTTCTCATTGGGAAAAGTAAGAACGGTTTATTTTCAACCATCAAAAATCAAATACGCTTCAAATTGAAGTGGCAGCACTTGTTTTTGAAACTGCTTTAAACGGAATTTTATAAATGTTTTAGTAATTTATAACAGATTTGTTTTTGGCTGCCGTAAATCTCTATTATATTTCTTCAGGCTCTCATGGCGACTGAATCGTTACAAGTTTGCAAATGTTGCGTTATGTTTTTCAAATCAATTTTAAGAACAAATATAATTTACATCTAAGTGGCATCATTGGTATTGACAGTTTTTGTAAGTTTTAAAAAAAGGAAGCAAATTCAATGTAATATTATACGCCAATTTAGACCTAGACTCGAAGATGATACATATTTGTTTCAAATACGTACATATGTATATTCTTCTTAAAAAGCAAAATATTTAATCATTTTACAGTTATACCAAATTAATTATTTTAACTGACGTTTCTTTCAAACTTTAAACATGGAAACTAAGTTCCAGAGGAACTAAGAAACCATTGACAGGTTGATCATAACATTTTTTTTGACAGATATATTTTATTGGAATTTATTAGATTGGAATTGAATCAGCTGTCAGTAAGGAAAACAAGAAAATAGAATTTTTGCTAACATTTAAATTCGGTCAAACTTTTTTCCTTTCAAAAAAAATTCCTTGAGTGCTTTCCAATCAATGACTAAATAATTTTCATTTCTAAACAAAATGAAACACAAACAAATTTCCATTTACAAAATTGTCTAGATTTCTTGGATTATGATTTTTCAACCAGTAAATCATTTTAAGACCTTCAATTCACTTTGAAATATAAAAAATTGTTATAAATTTACATTCCGTAAAATCATATGTAAAAAGCAAATAAAGTACCTTATTTTATCGATTTCATGTAAACACATCTTAACAATCTTATTCATTTGAAAAATTATATCAAAAATACAGATTTTTAAAAAATAAACACTCTACTACTAGTTTAATTTAAAAAAAAAAAGCAAGATATAGCCCATTAAAGCTCCTATTACAGTCCTAATAAGCTGCTATATAAATGCGTTTTTAGAATAAAATTTATTTTCCTCTTCATAAAAATTACTACACGTGATATTTACAAATAAAGCCGGTATAGGTAGGTTATACATTTTAATCAATTTCACTATCACTTTCTAAACAGACCCATACATAAAAACAACAACAACACGTTTCCTCGATGTTAAAGTTAGTATAAGTTTACAATTATATTAAATTAAGCACGAATTTCACTAGAAGTGAAGTGAAGACTAAAATCTCAAACTCAAGCTGATGTGCATATAAATGAGCGTTATTGCGTGACATGAACAGAAAAGTAAAAATTATGATGGTTTTATGGAAGCTTAAAAAAATTAAATCATAAGCAACTATTGAAAAAAAAAATTAATAAAAAATATTAACAACTTTCATACAAAATATTTTGTCCAAGCGCCATGAAGCCCCCCGCCTCGTTTGAGTCGTCATAGTCCGTCAAAGTCTGTGCGAAAAAAGATTAAGTAGGAACCTATCTATCTAAAACGACCAAGACGCGACGCGAAGTATCTACAATTCTCATATAGATTTATCTGTGTCTATACATGTTTGATTGGATAGGATGACGATGATGTGTGTCGTCTTAGAGAGCAACCTTTCATCGCAGCAATGTGACGACCTATAATTGACGACATTTCTCACATGTTTCACTATTGCTTTGGCTCTCGCTGATCCATCCTGGACATGGAATGCGCCTGTTGTCTAGAAAACGAGCACAGCACAGCGCAACACAATAACGAATCCAAGGAAAGGCATAGGAGGCGCATCACATATTCAGCTCATCAGTGATAGCGCAAAAACTTTGGAAAGGAAAACTTGTCGTCTTTCGTGTGTCGTGTTGTCATTGTTGTTGTCGCTGTCGTCGTCGTCGACGTCAGGCGTTTGTTTTTGTTCTTCGATGTACCTAACCCCGCGCGAAGGAAAAGCAAACCACCTTGTTTTTAAAAAAGACGCGCACTCGGCACGGCACACCACAATCTCGGTGGTGTGTAGTTGAGGAGCCTTGAAGGAACAAGGTCAAGTTGAATGTCGACTTGGTCTATGTAGGTACGGATGTAGAACTAACATGCCACCACCATATCTACTACACAACTTACTAACCACAGTCTCGGATGGCGATGCTGTTTTGAGCTGCATTATCTAGGAGGCACTTATATGCGCGATAGTGGTGTGTAAGGTGCACCATAAGTTGGAGTCCGTAGCACATGTGTAAATCTGGTCTTGGAGCAGAGCCGGTACGTTCGTCGTCGTAGTTGAATAGAGCCCAAGTTATAGCTTTGCGGTTGGAATACAAGTTGATTTGGTGCTTCGGAGATGTGGTGGCTGTAACGGCAGCGGTAAGGTATACCTTTACTTTACGTAGTGATGGTTAGCCATGTTAGAGAGACGCCTCATGTCTGGGCGTTGTTATTGGGTTCCTTCAGTCTGTCGCCGAAGTGTGTATCTGGGGAATGGGGATTCAATAGTTGATGCCAATGTGCAATGTAGCATAACGCGCTCCACAGATGATTACCAGTATTTAGCTAAATAATTATAACAATTTTCACTCGTTACGGCAATCTATCTTTCAAGTCATGGAATTTAAAGCCAGCAGGAAACCTACCTTACCTATATACCTATCTACCTCACCAACTAAACCAACCAAATATACTTAGGTATATAGAAATATGATGGTTGTTTGGTCAGTTCTCGCGGTTGTTGGTTAATGGTAAGATCTAACGCAGAGTATACGAGTGGTGTGGTGCGGTAGGGTGCCAGTAAACACGCAACCTTGTATGGCGATCATTGATTTGTCCAAATTGAATTCTTGTGCGCCATTTAATTGCACAAGGATGTGCATTCTGCCATCAATTCAAGTTCTATATAAAGAAATAGGATAAGCGAAAAACCCGCGAAAGACACGAAAGATTTCAAAATCGATTGATGTCGGCCTCGGTATTCGATGTTCGATTCCAATTGATTCTGGGATTCTATAAAGTGTGTTACAATAGATGATGTACGAGTAGGTACACCTATGTATATAGTTCGACTTCTGCATTAGGAATGGGACACTTTTTCTTGGTTGTTCTGATGATGTGTGCAATGCGAAGAAATGTAACGTATTTTTTTAATTTTAAACCAGAACGACTATTTCATATGCCTTGAAGTTGATTGTTGATTGTTCAAGATGAAAGTCAATTGAAAAGCTTGTTATTCCAGATTTTTACTTTAAAAGAATTAACTAGGACTCTGTATAAATTAATTTAATTTTCTTGACAATTGCTAACGTAGGTATTTTTTGTATTTAAGTTGTTTTAAGATCGGTTTGATTAAAAGAAAAAATATATAGAACAAATTAAATGTAACAGCTCCGTAAAAGTTTTACAATGATTTGGTTGAATATTGTTATTTTAATAGCAGATCCGATTTTGTATCACATTTTTATAATATTTTGACAGAAGCTTGTATATACTCGTATAAAAAATAATACTTTCCTATTTTTAAGATTTCACATATGCATAAGTCTTCCAAATTCTATAATATTGGAAATAGACCCCAACCTCTTTACGTTACAAAATCTCATGGAAATTTAACAAAAAAAATGTAATTTTAAGAACTAGTTCCAGCTGATGACGAACGAATAACTTAAATAATATAAAAGGCTTTAACTATTTTTTTTTTTGGTTACTTTTCTAATCTACATCTGCACTAATATTATAAAGAGGAAATATGACTCAAAAAGTATTGGGCCGATTTAAATAATTCTTTTTTCATTAGAAAGCTACATTACATATGTACATAGGCTATATTTAGTACTAGATTCTATAGAAATCTTTAAAAATTCTTATTAAAACCAACCGAAGGTGTACACGATTAGCCATCAAATGTCTTTCATCGCGTACGCTGCGTAGAGTATTAATGATAGGACAAAAAAATGTTCGACAATATCTAAACGAATTATTATAAAGAGGAACTATTTGTATTTTTGTATGTAACTATTGATCAAAGAGTGAATGGCTGAATCACAAATACGCTTCAGATTCGGCTTCGTCTGCGTTACGGTGAGCCTGCTTCGAGGTTGCTTTGAATAAAATTTCCATTATTTCATCTCTCCAAAGAGCAAATATTTTGTTTGTTGAAATTTTACAGCTGTTTAGCTGTCAGACAAAGCAAATGTTCAGATAATTAAACTAGAGCTTCCGTTTGGAGTCACATTACGTTACATTACGTTCTTTTCCTTACGATTGTCAAACGAAACGTGAGGTCGAAGCTCCATTGTGATATCATACATTGAATTCCTATGGCTGAACTCGTAAACGTCAGGTGAAGCCGAAGCTGAAGCCTGTTTGTGATTCAGCCATAAGAGATAATGTGATTGTAGCAACCGCGGCCAGTCAGCTCGCACATGTTCCGCGGATCCCGATGATACCAACTGATTTGCCCATATCTTTTAAAAGGTTAAAGTTGCCTTTAAAAATATCCTTTGCCTAACAATAAATACATCCCAGGGACAAACTTTTTCCATAGTTGGTATCGACTTAGGGAAGAGTGCTTTTCCCATGGGCAATTGTATGTGGCATTTTCTCGAGTAGGATGTCCTGAAAATCAAGTATACAGGGTGGCTTAAGATAAGCATACAATTTTTTTCTAATTAAGTGATTCATGGTCGTTCTTATTAGCATGCTTATAACCTAAATATCTGTACCTATTTATGTCTACCCGTGCGAAGCCGGGACGGGCCGCTTGTATAAGATAAATGTGTAGCAAAAAGACTAAAAAACCGTTGAAACGCAAAGCTGAAACTATCACCATATTTTTTGTGACTTACGCAATTGGTTTTCCTCATTTAAAACTTTGTTCCCAGTTTTAAAATGTATAATAATTAAGTTAATCTTTATATGTATGTTTGTTATTAAAATGAAACGTACGTACATATTTGTTTTTACTTGCGACATATAGGAACTATATGGCAAGTTTTGCATTCGTGCAAAATTCCGAACTCGAGATTTTAATCAAAAATGATATTACGATGGTAGAGAAGTGGAAAAAAGTGGGTCCCTCGATTCCATCCGGTCAGTTTTGTCTGTCTGTCCACGCTCCTACAGCCTAAACCGTTGGGTCGATTGAGTTCAAACTTGGAAGTTAAGGTTTTGAGCAGATTCGCGTTAGGCGTTTTTTTTATTTTTAATTTTTCAACGATGAAATTGCTTTTGATGATTTTGATAATTGTTGCATTTTCTTTGTACTCACACCTATTAATTTTAATAAGTTCAATGATCTATTCTAACCTCATGTAAATGATTCCAATCAGGAAATTTTGTTTCAGTAACACAAATGTTCAATGATAGCTATACCCAACCTGTCAAAAAAATTCCAATGATTGGTTTCAATGATAGCTTTAACTGGTCAATTTATCCATACAATTATTTAGGATAACATCGTTTCCTGGGAAGAGCTTTGATAAGTTGATATACATATTAAATTATCACTGAGGCATAATAAAAATTTCACAAATTACAAATTAAATTTTTTAGTTTCTGTAAAAAATCAATGTGCTTTTTCTAACAAATATTGTCTTAATACAAAACACGTTATTTTTCGTTCCATTAAATAATTTGGATGTTATTTTATCATTTAGTCGTAAAAAATCTTTGCTTTTAAACATTTTGCTCGTATTTATAAAAAAAGAATTTTTCCAGCATAAATCTTTAATTAAGTTTACATAAATAAAGACTTAGAAAAAAAATAAAAACGGAATATAAAACTCTTCTTACTCAAATTCGCATTATAAAGGTTCAACATTCAATGGTTTATAAATATTAAAACCTTGTTTTTGCTAACACTTCTACCCGACAGATCATCCATTTAATTTGTAGAATCTAATGTTCCCAGAATTAAAATTCAAAAAAAAAACTTAAACCACAAAACTTAAGTCAGATGTTGATATTCCAACATTCCAAAGATTTCTTCAAACCAGGAAATAAAAAAAAACACAAAAATATAAAAGACGAACGAAGAAAAAGAAAAAAAACTTTGACCAAATGCAACCAAAATATAAGACAGGTGTCTTCGACCGGATGAAATGAAACTCCAACAAAACTTCAAATTGTTGCAAAAAAAAAAAAAATTACGGAGAAAAAAACTAAAACGCAAGGAACCGACAAAAATTCCCACTCAACCGAACCACCGGAATACATAATTACATGTCTACAAAATTCTTTGCCAAAAACCAGTCTTCCCAACGTCGTCGTCGGTCGTCGTCTTCTTCTTTGTTCCGACAACAAACGACACATTCATTCAAAGCAAAAAAAAATTAAGTTAAATAAAGGACTCCAACTTCATTCTACCGGGACCTCAGGCACTCATCATCGTCATCATCATCATGATCGTCAGTCACCAAATGCAATTACTTAAAATAATATTCTTTTTTTTTCATTTGTTTGAGGCTTTTTACTTATCTTTCTCTTCATGATGAAGTAAATTATAAATTTTGTGTTTTCGAGTAATACAAACTCTGACAACTGTCCGATCCCATCCGATCCGATCAGATCCAATCGACAGACGTGAAACTTTCACTCTATACCTTATACATACCTCTTTTTCAGAAAACAACAACAACCTCAACAAAAAAATCTTCCCAGAAAAATTACCTTCACCTTTGAGCCATTTGTTTGGATTAACATTCCACCTTTCAGCTTCCCATTGCCATTGCCCATCCGATTGCCCATAAATATCGATAACAATTAGACGGTGTATCTAATTATACGCAAAGATACTTCCCCCATATAGCTTTGGTATATTCGACTCGAATAGATTGGCGGCTATAAACAGATCATCATAATGGAGCTGGAGCGCGGGTGGTTGGGTGATTCTCCTTTTCCTTCGTCCATATTCATTCGACGATTCAACTGCGAATGCATAATTCACTCCCACAATCGGTGTGGATCTGCATTTCGGAAGAAAAACCAGGAAAGGAACTCTCGATTTCGCACAGAGACTGAGCCAAAGACTGCTGCGGTTTGATGGTTCCATAGTGTGGTTTTTTGGATCGTCGCGTCGGTCGTTGGTGTATAGTCATCTCGACTTGCGTCTTTAGTGTAACCTCAAGCTGCCATCAGTTATAATATTATTGCACGTTGCATCTATATAACAGCATCCGTATAGTGATGAGGTCCTCGCGCAATATGTGCTGAATCTTATTGATTGGGGTTAGTCTGTTGCCTGATGATGCGGCTTTCCCTACGCTCTGGCTGCTGTGCTGCTAGCGTTGCACTACTGCTTGCTCTATACAATATAAGCTATTGAGCTTGCGGGTTCAAGATGATGCGCCCACTAAATCCACACGGTTGCTTTTCAAGACTCAAAAGTCACGGCGCCAAATTGCGAAATTAAGAAGAAAACTTTTGCTTTTGGGCATCATCATCAGCAAAGATAGACTTTCACTTTTTAGTTGCTACGACCGACAACTAAGACGACCAACGAGCGACGGATGGACGACCAAAGATCGACTCCGACACGGACGCAGCTCTGCTCTGTGCTGGCTGGCTGTATAAATATGGCTTTAGTGTGCCTTGTTGTTGCTGCTGCAAGCCATCATCCATGCCAAACTAAAGGGGTTTTTTGGTTATAGTGCTGCTGCGTTGCAGATCAAATGCGTGCGTATTTATGTGTATCTACTTTTATATGTTGTACTTTATACATTATCATATCTTCCTTCTGGTATTGTTTGCAATATGTGCTGTAGACATACATACATATATATTATTTTGGTTACTTGTTTTCCTTCAAAAAGATACAAGATACAACAAAGTTTATGCAAATGACAGAGTGAAAAAGAGAGAGGTCTTGATTGTTTTTTGTTTTTGATGTTTTCGTTCCACAATAGCTTCCAAGAGAGTTCCTGTTTGATGCCTTTGGCAAATGTCAGCAATATTAAGATAAATGTATATTTTCGCCCTTAAAAGAACGATTTTGGCATGTTTGTTGATTGTAGAGTTAAAGAAATGTCACCTTTTGGTGATCTGTAACAGTTTACAGAAACTGTCAACATATCTATGTTTTCACCTGAAAGCACAGTACTGGTGCTCCACGAGTTCAAAATGTTGTGTCTTAAGCGTTGTTCACATTAGACATTGAATTTGAGGAGACTCATTCGGACATTTCATCAATTTATCCAACTCTTATTCATACCCCTATCTCTTTTTAATTACTCAGTGAGAGCAGATAAAAATCACCGTCTTGAAAGGATACAACTTTGTTTTATTTGTCATAAGCCGTTGATCAATTTCTTCTGTCAAGTTCTATTGACTTTTATGATTTGGCATCATAAATGAACTTCTAAATATATCCATTACGACAGTTTAAAATTAAACAAAAAAATAAGGTGGGTCTTCCGCTGCTCGTGTTTTGTACGTCAATTTCGTTAGGATTCAAGTTGATGTAACTTTGCCTTTCAATTTTCACTCTCAAATATTTTACAGTTCTTGTTAAGTGTTCATAAAATATAAAGTAAAAGTTTGGATTTTTGGCAGTAAATATTTGTAGCTTACCTTTAGAGAAAAGATGTCATTTAGTTTTACAGCTGAATGTTTCAAACATTTAAGACATTTCTGTACTCTCAGAAATATACATAAAAAAGTGTATTGTTCAATTATTTTGTTTTTGCTGAAAGATATCTGTAAATTACTTTTTATAATTTGATTTCTAAAAGGTATTCTCTACACACGAATATTGCCAAAAAGTTCTAAGAAATCTTATTAATATAAGCTGTAGTTATCTAAAAACGTTATCAATATTTCTTATTGTCTTTGTTTAACTTCCTTCAAATTCAAAGTTATTGTAATTGATCTGATTTTTAAAAGTAAAAACGTTAACACTTTTTGTGCTTTGAGGGCCCCTAAAATCGAAATCTACCGCTTTTACATCATTTTTTGGTACAAATAAAAAAATTTTAACTAAATGTTTGTAATCTTAAAATTCTAACGAATACTCCAATTGACAGTTTCTGTACACGAAATAAAATCTTAAATAAATTACTACTAAATGGGTGTAACTTCTAGAATATCTCGACAGAAAATAGATATGCAAATTTTTAAGGAATCCTCATTGGTGCCCTCAAAATTTGAAAATTATATTTTTTGAACCAAACGTTATCAGTAGAGTTCATCTATAAATTTCGAGCACATATTTTGTGTGGTTCGAAAGCTGTATAATTTCAAAATTTGAGTCTCAAAAAAAATAATAAACCTCCAATTTATTATAATTCTAATTTCTTCAAAAAGTCTTTACCCAAAAAGGGATACTACTTACTCCATATGAAGTACAACAGTTGTGTATATAGTGTACCCGGAAGCTCCTTGTAAGTCTATTAACAAAACAAATGCCAATTAAGCTTCTTATTGTCTTCAAAGCAAATAAGGACATTTCGTGTTAATTCGTTCGTATGTTGATTTATTTCTTACAACAGAATAATCTGTTTTTCCTAAAATTCATCATTTGCAGAACGATAGGTACATATACTATAATAAACAAAACGTCTTAAATAAACTACATAATTACGTGACAATTAAGATTTTATATCTTTTAAAAATACCACTTTTTTTAAAGAAGAACATTGAACAAACATAATTTTAAGTGATAAGTAATTTGGTTTCTTATTTTCTGTTTGTCTGATTCTATTGTTCTTCATTCACCTGCTTTACTTTTTACAAATATAAATATGTACATATTTCCTAAGTTTAAGGTGAGTCAATAATACAAGAAAAAAAATGAATTCTAACAAATATTTGAAATGTGATGACGTTAATTTATCTAACATCTACATACCTACTTAATTTTTGACAAATTTTTAACTCTTATGAACTTCTAACAATAATGATAATTTTTTGTTAGATACATGTGTATGAATTTTTTGAAGATTATACGTTGAAGCTTCAGTGTCAAGAAATTCTTTGTTAAATGTAGAAACATATCATTTTTCATTGCCATTATTATCTATGACAGTACATGTGCATAGATACAATTTGTTTAAATTAATGGCTTAGAAGTCAGTATTTACGTATAAAGGGTAAGGTCACAGTAAATTAAACATTAGTAAAATTTCCGGGAGATCATTTCATTGAGTGGGTAATTGTTGTAAATTATTACCGAAAAGTCTCTAATTTTGATACATTTTTCAGGAAATATGTACACATTCTGAGACATGTGTAGTATCAATATCTAATGTTTATTTTTATTAAATAAATTAACAAAGTTCTTGGGGATAGTCATAAATAAAATTTTCCTTAATTTTTTTCCCGCATTAATAAAATTAAGAACGAAAACCACTTCAGTTTATGCTTCACAGATATACCCTATATTTATCTTACAAAGATGCTAAAAGATCAGCTTTGTAGACTAAACTTTCCATCATACTTTATCATCATAATAACTTATTACCAAATCCAAAAAAGACAAAAACTTATTCTAATTTCAACCAACTTAACACCCACATTGCACATCATGCTAAACAAAAAATTGCGTACAAATATGTTAACCGTCTAGACAATTGACACCAACCAACCAAATAACAATAATAATAATAAACATCTCTTACATAAGTGTAAAACGTTAAATGATTATAAAGTGGGATATACTTGCAGGTACTCGTAATATGCTAAAATTCAAGTAAGAACGTTTTTCATAAAGGTACAAAAGAGTACAAAGTAAAATAAACAAATAAAATTGAAGCAGAGGCAGAAGCACTCTTCTTTGAAGCATGGTATGTACCTATTACTGCCGAAATCGACAAATAAAAATTACCAATCAAAGCTGCAAGTTGATTATGCAATAATAATATTAAAAAAATAAACATTTTGTATTCTTCTTTTGCGAAATAGTTGAGAGGTGAAGAACACAATAAACATTGATTTAAGGCGCTACGTACGAAGTACGAACTTAAGTCCATGTGAAAAGAAAAAATTTAAAGTTTCATTATTAAAATTTAGTAATTTAAATTAAAGTCTTGAAAACAGAATAGATTGAAAAATGAAAATTCATTGATAGAAACGATGATAAAAAAACAACAAGTGATAGACGACAAACATATTATATAGATGATAACACAGGGTTATCCATTTTGCGGTTTCAAAAGTAGACGTAAATAAGAAATGTATTACATATTTTTTTAAGTGATATTTCTTTTTTTTGTAAAGATCAAAAGTTGACATTGTGTATGAAGTACTACATCATTTAAATCACGCAAGTTGTTGAAAGCATCGAATCTTTCGAGGTAATTTTCGACCACTTTTTGACACATATTTGTGGTATCTCAGCCATAAATTAAGGAATGTTTCTGTTTAAGTGCGCACGAGTTAAAGGTTTATCTGCATAAACACAGTCTCTCGGATAGCCCCACAAAAAAAATCCAGCGTTGTCAAATCGCATGATCTTTTTGGCATATTGATATTGCCAAGACTAGAAATTACACGGCCAGGAAATGTCTCCTGCATTAAAGAAATATTCGCTCAAGTTGTACAATTTTTTCTTGTAAAAAACTACATCGTCTCCAAGTTGTATTCTTTAATAGCAGGCAAAAACAAATCAGTGATCATATGACCATTACGCTCTGAATTTACGGTCCCATCGGTTCCTGTCGTTTTCGAAGAAGCAAGGTCCAATCACATCTCTAAACCAAATGACTCAACAAATATTGCGTTTTTGTATATGTAATGGCTCTCTTTAATTACTTGAGGGTTTTCAGAATTCCAAATACAACAATTTTGTTTTTAACATACCCACCGAGTGAGAAATGTGCTTCGTAGCTGAACAAAATTTGATTAATCGCCGTCTACTGCCTGTCGTTCAAGCTCCCGTATCTACGATGTTGTGAATGGTCAGCTGGCTTCAGTTGTTGTGTTAACTGGACTTTATATGGATGTAGATAGAGTTGTCGTACGGCCATAATGTGAAGTAAGACAGACCTAATTACTGAGAAGGATGAGGAATCGAAACATTCGAGTCTTCGTCAACTCTTTCACTTACTTGATGCACAGGCCTTACAATATCAATAAATTGTCTTCAAATTTCTTCCCAATTTTTCCAATTGCAAAATCACCATTTTTGTAGTAGGTTTTATCAAAATGTATGCGTTGTGCGAAACGTTTTTTGAAACGAATATCTTAAAAACATATTTAAGATATTCGTTTTGAAAAAGTCTTTGCCAATCTTTTGTAAGTTTTCACCTAAAAAAAAGTCATTTTGATTTGTTGAAAATTGTACCAGATTAAAAAATATTTGATATTCGTAGTGATAAATTATTAAAAGAGAAAACTATTCTGTGTTCCTCATATATAAATGCATTTCTGTTGAATTTTTAAAAATACATCGAAATTAATTTAGGTCAACGTCATTAATTCTTGGTGAGATATTTGAGAATGATAGTTTTTGAAATGTCTTTCTACATTTATATATATTGCTATCGGAAAAATAATATTTATTTGTTTCTCTGCTGCTTCTTGAAAAATGCAGAATGAAAAAAGCTATCCCGAAAGTACGATAGTTCGTACACACGAACATAAACATGGATTTTGATCCCATAATGTTACTTTTAAAATCGAAAAATATCGAAATGTTCAGTTTTAAATTTGACAAACCGCATCACTCGAAGTTAAAACTAGCAAGAAATCTGAACAACTTTTAATCATTAAGGAAATTGCAAAAGCTTATTCTTAGACTTAACTGAACTTTTAGTTTATAAATATCCACAATGAATGCAAATTAAAACAAAGCAAACCCAAATTTTGTATTTTTACTTGCGACATATAGGAACTATATGGCAAGTTTTGCATTCGTGCAAAATTTCGAACTCGAGATTTTAATCAAACATGATATTACGATGTTAGAGAAGTCGAAAAAAGTGGGTCCCGCGGTTCCGTCCGGTCGGTTTTGTCTGTTTGTCCACGCTCCTACAACCTAAACCATTGGGTCGATTGAGTTCAAACTTGGAAGTTAAGGTTTTTAGCGAATTCGCGTTAGGCGTTTTTTTCATTTTTTTTAAAGATCAAAACTGACAGTGGCCCCCATACAATTTTTTTGGTCAAAAAACGAAAATTCGAATTTTCTCAAAAACAAACCGATAGATTTTTTTTAATTTTCTCTAAAATTTTATTTTTTAACTTGGCTTCTTTCTATAAGAAAACCATATTTTTGTATTGCTCAGGAAAGGTACCGCTCATAGAACCGTTATTTTGTTTTTTAATTTTCTCAGCAACTTATGAACTGATTTTAATAATTTTTTTTCTGAATAAGCTCCTATATTGCCTTAACAATATTTGATTTACAAAAATGCAATTTTTAATTGTTTGGATTTTTTAAAAAATATTGAATTTTTATTTTTCAAAATTCTATATCTCAAAAACGGGTTAACAATTTTTTACGAAATTCAAATGTAAGACGTATATTTACAATCACTAAACAACTGCATTCCAAAAATATTTTTAGAAAAAAATTGGAAAATTTTATATATAAAAAATTAATTAAAAAAAAAACCGATTTTCAAAATAAAAATTTAAAAAATCAACTGTTTTTTGATTAATAAAATGGCATTTAAATTTTTGAAGACAAACTTATTTTTCAGGTAAAATTTTGAATCTTAAAATATTTTTTTTTTAATTATTTTAACTGTGCATGAGCCCAAAAGAGCGCATTATTTTGACAAAATTGTAATTACATGCCTATCTTTCTGATACATATATTTAATCAACAATCTATTTTAAAGTGTCTATCAAGAAGTAACATCTATTCTTTATTCGTTTTAGACATCTACCTGCTAACTAACCACACAACCAATAGGCGATCGCTTTACAATTTAAACATTCATGGTCTGCCTCTTTTCTATCTTATTTATTTTCCATCCTAGTTCCTAGAAATTACTATAAAGCTATCTAAAGGAAAAAAGCTTTGAAGGAACAATTTGAATCTATATGAATCGCATCGTAGCTTTATACATAATAGAAACCATTTTTCATATACAAAGATCGTACCCAAGTAAAAGCAGACTTATGAATGTAAATAAAAACAAATATGGGTAAAAGATCCTAAACAGCTGACGTAAGCATGCAAAAGTTTGTTTCATCCCCTTATTAGATACAATATTAAGCCATTTTGTTTGTTATATAAAGTGCATTGATATAAATAAAACAAAAACAAATTCATGAACTTTCATATGGAAGCTCTTTATGTGAAAACATATACTAGTGTAGACTTTTTGGGTCGAAAATTAATTATCTCCCTTATTCTGCTGGCTGCTTAAGGGAATGGAAATAATATTTTTTCTCGCTCCCGCTGAATTTCTCCACTTTCGATACTAACGCCAACGACTCGGTATCTGGTCGCCCTAAAAGTTTCGGCTCATGAGAGTACTATGGTTTTCATATACAAAGATGGCGCGGAGTTTTTTGAGACAAATCAAATGGCGTTTATATCTTTGAAGACAAACTTATTTTACAGGAATATTTTAAAATCTTATATAAGTACTTTCTTAAACATACTCTTAGCATACAGGAGTAAGTTCGTGCGACCCAGTCGTGCATTTTATTTAGTTTAATATTAATGAATATTTTTCATGGACAAAAAATGTCCATAAAATACTACCATTGACTTCATTCATGACAGATACCTAAAGTTTTTGCATATTAAACGAATAATTTAAATTTTACCTAGTCTTCAGCTAGTCTATAAAGCTTTACAACTATTTCATAAGTGTGCCACAATTTTTTTAATCAAAATGAAATTCTCAAAATAAATAGATTTACATCAATTATTTCCGCATCATCTTTAGCTATTTGTATTAACTTTTTTTTCTAATGAAAAATACCTAAACAACTTGTTAAAAAGTGAAAAGACTTTCGCAAACCTTCTGTCTACACTTGCAACGCTTTAGACCTAAATCGAAAATTGGATAATTTTAGATCAAATTATATTTGAATACCTTAGATTATACTGTTTTAGTTTGAAAATGGAATGAAATAAAATGTAGGTAGGTAAATATCTACACGAAATAATCATTAAATCATTTGTTGGGCAAATAGTGTATCTTTTTAATCTACAACAACAAATCTATTACATTTCTCAGCTCGTGCAAAATAAACTTAGGTTAGGAGGTATAGTATGTTCCTATTAACATTTTAATGTTCGTTTGTGGATGCATATATAAAAATAGACAGACAATCGAATCAAAATCCAAGTCATGCAGGCTAGTATATACTTGTACTGGCTCTTAAGTATCTATCTACTACCTTTATACCTAACGTCATAGTCACTGTCTTGCATGGCGCACTATATGTGATAAGCCCTGAATTTTAATTGAAAACGCAATGACACGACAGGCTTAGGTCTAATATAATAATATGAATCTACAATGATAGGGTGCGATAGTGTTTTTTAACAAGGTACTATGAATTTCTTTGAATATTATTATGGTACCGTATATGTGATTTGTTTTTAGTTTCTATTTGCTATTCTTTCTATCTGTAATCTAAGGGAATATTTTTACAAAAGTTTATATAGGGTGATTCGGTGTATAAATATTAAAGAAGGGTACATTTTCTTCAGTATGTGTCATGTATTATATACATTTTATCTCGAACCTTCTAAACATATCTATTGTTCTAAACACCAAGTCTTTGTATTCGTTCTCCCAGTAATTAAAAAAAAATAAACATGGATTGGATATTGATCTTGACGCAGATAGATATTCTTAATGTCTGATTTAATGTATGTACTAACATATACATTCTCTCACATTTCAAAATGTTAAATGATTATTGTGCTAATACAGCTAATTAGCAATCAAAAAAATTCGCGACTTCTTATTAATTAAATAAACAAACCAGCAAAAAAATATTAGTCAATAACTTCAAGCTAATATCATATTTTTACATGACAGATTTTGGAACCGAGAAAAAACCGGAATTGTAATGTTGTCGAAAATTCAGTCGTCGGATAAGTTATTTTGTTGTTCTAATACCAAAAGCTTAAGATTTTTTTTAACAAACAATTCCCTCCACAAGTTTGGGGGTTTTTCTACTGTGGTACTGCTTTCATCTTCTTTCTAGAAATTTTGCAATTTATGCATTCACAAAGTCATTTATCATTTCATAAAGTCTGAAATATCAGGCCTTGTACTAAATATTTCAGATTTTATTTTTAATTTTTATTACAAAAAAAAAGTATTTACTTTTGATTAAGAAAACTGAAGCAATATCTTGTAAAATGTGTCTTGGAATTAGTTTAAAGTCAAGTACTCAAGTTAATCGGGTTGAAAATCAATTTTCGTAGATTTCTAACTTGTTTCAACAGTTTTCTTCATCTAAACAATGTGTTATATAAAACAAAATAACAGTTCTATAAAGTTATATTCGTTGTGGGGATAGCGGCCCTTACCATGTTTACATAGTGAATTGTAAAGAGAGCAATAGTAAAAACAACAGCTCCGCCACATTTTTTAAAAATGTAATTTTTCATAGCAGAAATTTATTTTGAAGGTAATATCCTTTATATAAATACAATTTTTGAGCTGACAAATATGTTTGTCCAACCATTTCTGTAGTCTGAAGAATGAAATTAAATTTAAGTTCTTACAATTATTGTTTCACGTCCATAGATTCCAGTAACTTTGAAACGAAGAAAAATGTTAAAATTTTCAATACAAAAATTAAACTAATTGCATTAACTAATAGGAATTAAAAAAATATTGGAAGTCAGAAATCTGAAAAGATTGATCATTGATCCAAATGGATTTAACTTTTAAAAACTCAAATAGCATCTCAAATTAATCAAATCAAATGGGGTGGCGCAACAGTCCGTTGTGAACCAGGGCCTAGTGACTTACAACTCTCAACCATTCCTGTGTGCGAGTACTGTTGTCAGGAATGGAAGGGACCTACAATTTAAGGCCGAATCCGAACGGCTAATTTGAGAAAGCACTTTTTCATGACAAGAATTACTCTTGAAGGATTTGTCAATTCCTCGCAAGAGGCAGTACCCGCGAAAATTATTTTTTTAAATTAAGCTGGCACAGGCAGGGATTGAACCCAGGACCCCTTGCATGACAGTCCAACGCACTAACCATCATGCCACGGGTACTACATCTCAAATTAATAATTTAAAAAAAAAAAACATTTTTCATGGAAAAAGTAAAATCAATTTTTTCCGCAAAACCAAAATTATATTTCCCATAATTTTCCAAACATTTTGAGTAGAAAATAAATAATTACCTAAAAATAGTTTTGGTTATGATAAAGTTATGGAATTTTGTCGACATTTTGCATTGAATTAACATTTTCGCGCTTTAGCATAATCCATTTTGATTAAATTTTAAGGCCAAAGTATTATACAAATATTCACATCAAAATAAATTAATTCAAAAGTTCTGATTCAATTAAAATATTCAGGGTAACAAAAGCTGCATTTTTCAGCACCACTTAAAAAACGAATCATCACAAAATAACAACAACAACAAAAAAATAATGACTTGGTCCAGTGTTTTTCTGTCATTATTTACAACTTAAGATCAAAATTATAGCTCTTTTTCATTGTTTGACACAAAAAGAAAGTTTAAAAGAAAAGTAGACACGAAACAAAATTTAAACCACCTTTAACATCATAAAAACTTAAATTAATATTCGTGTGACCTTATAGAATTACACTTAAACACGCAATCTATCTCAAAATTAAAAACAAACAAAAAAAAAGAAGAAATAAACATTAAACTTCAGTTCATCTTAAATGTATATACTTCTTTACAATAATTTTTTGTTTGTGTTTTTGTTTTTAAATTTTTAAACAAGAAGATATAAAAAACCTATCTACCTAACCTACCTACACTTATCTTTTTGCAATACGACATGATTTGGTAATGAAAGTTAAATTAGAAAAAAAAAATACCTAACCCAAAACCAAAAAACTTTTACTTTTTCAGCTTCTATTTTTCTACGAAAAAAAAAACAATTTCAATAAAAAGTGAAAACCAACAAAATCTAATTAAACTTCCGTGTGAACATCTCACTGTAAAATAAAAAAAAAAAAAACACTAAAATAAAACCAACAATTTTGTAAATTTTAAATGACTTAATGATACTGAATAGAGTTCGTTACAAAAATGATTGTAAAAATGGATCCTGATGAATTGATAACATTTAGGGTACAGTATCTTATTGATACTGATCCCTTGAATTGCACATCAATGTATCCGATTCCGACGAGGGCACCAACATACGCCTTTGCAACAACAATGCCACTGGCAACACAACTCGGAACGATACTACGTCTACTCGGAGCACCGCAAAGGGTGAGAATGTTTTTAATTTATTTTGTTTTTAAATCAAAAATAACTTAGATTTTGCATAAATACAAGAAGTCCAAAATGCAAAAACTTCACGTTATTAAAGATAACAAAAATTATATCATAAATTATTTTTAAATATATGTAGACATTTGAAAATTAGGTTTATTTACCTCTAAAATGAATGAAATAATTTAAAAGATAAATTAAAATTCACAAAAGCATCAATATTCTTTTTCAAGGTTAATGCGCGGTAGTAGATATAACTTTTTTTCTTTCTCGCTAAAATGTCAGATTCACAAAGCAGGTCAGTCTATCTTCTTTGTTTTCAAGAAAGTTTATTTATAAAATGTTGTGTCTTAATAAATCAGTGATGTGTATTAAAACAAGAATTCACATTTTAAATTAAAATACTAAATCGACATAAAAATTGGTTATCACTTTATCAGTGTTGCTGAGATTGAAATTTGTTGAATAGATTTTTTTCCAATTTATCGAATCTTCTGTAAATCACGAAATCATTTATTTTACTTAAACAACTTTTAGAAATTATTTTTAAAAACTAAGCAACTTTTTTTATTTAACAATCAATGGCTAAAATAAACTTGGCATTACCCAATAAATATGTACCATCCTCCTTCAATCCGTTCGACCAGCAGCTGAAGGTATTTCACATTTTCATTAACAATTTAAATTTATATACCAGCTAACTGATGCCACTCACTCGTATTATAATTTCCAGTCAATAAATACGAGAATATATTTTTTTTTGTTTATGCAAACATTTCCCGATTTCAGCGTCTATCAGCCATAGCTGTATAATTCTAGATATTTTATGGATTGCCACACAAAAATTATCCCGGAAAACATGAATAAGTTCGTGTGAAAAATCAGCGAATCTGTGTTAAGAAAACAACAATCATCAGCACCACATTGCAGACTTTACTTACCTACGTAACTTGCCAACAACCGGAAAAAGAATTTATCAAAGTTAAAATAATAGAGTGAGAGATGTTTGATTGAAATTAGAAACACATGGCCGATATAATGTCTAGGAAATTGAAAAACAAAAAAAAAAAACAAAAAAATAGACAAAATTTCGCAAACTTTAAAAAAAAGCGAAATTGATTGATTGGGTTGAGGCAGATGGACAAAAAAAACTTAAAGCATGTTTCCAATGTTTTGTTTTTGTTAGCATAAATTGATATATTTAACATTGTTTTTAAATCGCATGAACTTGCTTAAAACATAAATAGTTCAAGGTTATTAAACAAAATCAAGCACAGAATAATATAAAAGGAACTTACTTAGACAACCTGGAAAAATCGAACAAACCTGACAAACAATAATAAAACAAATTAAAATTATTTATTTACATTTTTACGACGATATGCTGGAAAGTGGCAAAGATACTCTTGTTAATTTTAAAGGATTTAAACATACATATCACTATCTAGTGCATTGGACTGTCTTGCCAGAGGTCTTGGGTTCGATCCCTGTCAATGCCATCTACAGTTTTTTTCACGAGTACTATAATCTTGCGAGGAATTGACGAATTCTTCAAGAGTAATTCTTGTCATGAAAAATTAGCCGTTCGGATTTGGCTTAAAACTGTAGGTCTCCTCCATCCCTGACAACAGTACTCGCACACAGGAATGGTTGAGAGTTGTAAGTCACTAGGCCATAGTTATCAACGCACTGTTTTATTAAGATTTACTAAATTCATACTATTTCTAAGTTTTTACAATTTAAAATTAAGGTTTATACCTAGGAATGTGTTTTACGCTGTCACTTTTTAGACGAGTTTTTAAATGCACTGTTTCTTAAATAAAATAAAATAAGTATCCTATTAATTAACAAAACTTAACAGTTGTTAAATGGCTAGTAAATTGCTTAATATTTAGAAACTTCCTTACGAATGAAATGCTAAGCCCCTACCAATAGGTTTAGTTTTACAAAACTTCTGAAACATTTCAAATATACTTTCCTTATAAAGAAAGCTTTACTTTCATAGGAAGAATACTTGCATTAGCTAGGTATTGCTTGCTTCATTGTCAAAGTTTTTGGACGCATACATTTTAAGCAAAAATTACTTCCTCTTTTATTAGAATAGAGGCTTATGTCTTACAAAGTTGTTGACACTTTTAGTAAGGCCTTCAATCCATAAAATAAATACATTTTTGTCTGTATGAACTTTCGATATCGCATAGTATTTATAATTCGTGAATGAAACACATTAACACTAAAAAAAGTATAATATCGCTTGACACCGAAATTGATAATAATATATTATGCATTTGTCAACTCTACGGTCTGATGGTTTTTATTTTCGTCGTCGCCTTGGCGTCTTCTTTAAGTCACTTTTGTCATGTTTTTGTTTACGATTTTGATGGTTTCTTAGAGGGTGCTGATTTGTCGTGTTTAAAGGTGATGAATTTTGTTTTTACATTCAATTATATTTTGGTAGGTTGGAGAAAATAAATATAACAATTTAAAATAAAGCTCACTACTGCAACAAAATAAGTAAGTGCAAGTGTATAAATAGGGTAGTACTCGTTTTTTTTACGGGTACTTGTCAACATTGCTTTCTCAAATTAGCTGTTCGCTTAAAACTATAGTTACCCTCCAACCCTGGCAATATTACTCGAACACAAGGATAGTTGAGAGTTGTAAGTAACTAGGCCCTAGTTCTCAATGGACTGTTGCTCCACCAAATTTGTTTAAGTGTATAAATAGAACATATATATGTGTGTGATGTATACTTAATGCCTCAGTTAGTAAAAGGCATTTAGAAGTAAAAAGTAAAATATTCGATTTCATTTGAAAGTGAATAAAGTTAAATCTTCAAAATTCTCATAAATTCTAAAAATTCATAAATGTTGCTACCGAAATCGGAATTATTTTATTTCGTAATGCATTCCAGTTTTTTGAAAGAACATTAGAGTTGCCGGTTTTAAAGCGTAGTCTTTGTTTGCCTTTTATGGTTAATTTTGTACATTTATGATAAGTTAAATTTTCTGACAGAATCCACAATGGTATGAAATTGACACATCTAAAACTAAGTTAAGACCTCTAAAGTCTACAAAGATTAAGAGGTAATATAAATAAATTAAAACAGAATAATTTTGTCCAGAAAAAATAAAATACTATGTAGAAATATTGCATTGACTTATGGCCCTGTCAATATTATTGGTAAATGTTATAAACATAAAGGCCATAATTACGTTTCTAGAGGTATTCCGGAAGTATTGTAATAATGGTTACTTTTTGTATAATTGTTAGGGTTATGCTAGACTTAATTAATATTCTTTTATTAACATCATGAAAAAGAAATAGAAGCAAACATTTTCAATTAATACAAATTTCAGCACATTATTAAAAATTTCAATGTTTTGATTTCCTCTTTTTTTCCTAAAAATCTATCACACTTGGAAAATTAGTTGACGTTGATACCAATTTTCACTGGTCAATGTGAAACTTGTTTTGTAGTTTCTCTTCTCCTTGAAATTTGACAAGTTTGGTAGGTTTGTTAAATATTAATTTAAGAAGATTTTGCTTTACTAACTTTTCTGATTTTTAATTCAGAAAAAAAAACGATACTAGAAAAATTAAGAAACAAATTTAAAGATTCAAAGAAAAAGTAAGATATTCAAGAATCGTGTTAGATGCTTTTGTAAAATTTCCTATATTTTAATTCATGACATTACAAGTTGATCAAACTTTACAATGTAAGCTATGAAAACGTTTTTTTCCGCTTAAACTATACCCATAACAAAATCTTGGCATTTTTCTATTATTTTAGGATAGAGTAAATACAAAAATCGTAATTTTCAAATTTTATTTGTTGATGTTTCCTTGTTTATATTTCTTATTCTTTTTTGTTAATTAATTTTCATTCGTGACCACAACGCTTAGAATTATAGTTTAGCATAATAAACATGTATCAGATGTTACATTTTACTAATTCTGGACATGATTCCAGTGACATTTTACATTTATTTTTTGACAAATGCAAAGAAATTTATCAGATTTTCTATGTTGAAATGTCCAACCGTCAAAACGTCAAATGTCAAACACACAAGCAACCCTCTAATTCCTAAGAAGCAAATCAATTCCAATTCCAAACAACGATTGGCTCAACTTTCTTGTTGTTTACATATTATTAGTAAGTAATTCGAGCAAAACTGAATATTGTGTAACATACATAATTTATTTAACCGCACTTACGCATTGTCAGTATAATTGTCACTCATTGTATTTTTAACATTTTTATAAGTGTATAATTACAAATTCAATTTTCAACTAGTCATTAATGGTATAACCACACTTACATTTTGTGTGTATGCTAATCATAGGTTAATATGAAAAGTAGCCGATGTGAAGTACAGTGGAAAAAAAATCATTCAATATCGGAATAAATTAATGCAAGTTAAAGATATTAAGTTTGCAAATTTGAATTTTTTAATACAAATTAAAAGTATTTTGAGCAACTTGCATTCGAGATATTCAAACGAATCTTTAACTTTTAGTCTATTCTTTTGCTTTTATAAACAAATTGTACTTCATGCTTAATGTTAATTTTTTTGTATAAAAACTTAAACAGAATTTCAAATCAAAAATCCTAAAAATTGAAGTTTTGGGAGTTTAAAAAACAATCCATACTGAACGATATTCAGACAAATGTACACAAATTAAGTCCAACTCTGCTTGTAACACCCCACTATACTAGATATAAGCGATGAACGTTTGTCATGTGTGAATAATAACAACGTTTATCATATTGACTGTCCGACTAAGCATGAAGTAGCTGGAACAATTGAAGAAGTGGGAACACTCTTCAAAGTTCCCACCGCAACTATAATAAGTTGAATAGATATGTACCTATAGTTGGTTGAGGAGGTGCCACCTACAACAAAAGACTCATAGTTTATTTATTTTTGCTGCCTTCATTTATTGTAGATAGGTAGGCAGCTATATGTGTTCCATAACTCAACTGAAGCGCGTAAGATTGCAAAATTGACACATTCTCTCAAATCATGTCAACTAGCTGCAGGTGAGTCGTGATGTAGAGTGTAGACTGTAGAAAAAAGCAAACAGGAGGGAACTAGAGAGCGTTTGGGAAGGGTTAACAATGACAGAAAAAAGAAACAATAAAATGTCCAAGCGGTGGCGTCGACTACAAGTGCGACTACTTTACATATTTCCGCTTGGCTTGGTTTAGCTTGGCCCGATGGACGGACGTACGGACAGTCTGAAGAATAATAAGATGATTTGAAGTATTCCTTCATAGGTAGTGTGCGCCTCGCTCCTCTGTCACTCCACCATGAAAACGCCAACGACGACGACAAGTTGCTAAAGCGATGAGACTGAGAGATGGGAAAAAGTTTAATATGCTGATGTGTACTCCCCCCATTCAAAAAAAAAATACTCCCCGGGGAGTGCAATTACACAATAAAAGCCCTCCGCTATTTAATGCTATTAATCATAAGACTACAATGACTGACCGCACAAAACTGCACCCTTTTGTGCACATCGCAAAAAACAATCTTCTTCTATTGCATTGCATTTCATACCACACAAGCCACACCAAGACTGTAAGACTGGCAAAATAGTACTTTAACGAAACCACACCTTTCACCTACTACACAAAGGATCATCCGCATAGATATGAGTTCTGGAATACACCCAGGAATCATAAGATGTGTTATCCTATCCACTGCACCTTCTTCTATCTTAATCTGACCCTTTGTCCAGCTCTTCCTATTCCAATGCCTTTCAGAAAAGACCGTATAGACCTTATAAACGCGGGCACTCTATTCAACCATATAAAAGTACTTTTGCTGCAGATGTCGCTAAGTCACGATGTCCTTGGTCACTGACCACAACACCACTGGCTTTTTGCAGCCCACCACTAGGGAACGGTGATGTTGATGATGATGATGGTCAAGAAGACAATTCCCTTACTTAGCCTGCGAACTGAACTCTCAATCCATTTGTACCTGTTTGGAAAGAGGATTGCCGTGTAGCGATGTGCAGTGTGGAGATGGAGATGCTTGTAAGCTAGTGCGGGGATGTTCCATTTTATTCTTTTTGTATCTACCTTGCAACTTGTAATATTCTTTCCTCTTATCTGTTAAAGTTCTTCACCGCTGTAGTTATATAGAAATATTTATAAAAACGTGAAAGGATAGTCTTTTGGATTCACTTGGGTTTTAAGGTAAATTAATACCATTTTCACGCTCTGCACTTTGCCATGTGCTACTATAAGGAAATCATAGTCCAAAGATGTTGCGTTGTATATAACCAACCGAAAACTCATCTCCAATTTGAGTGTAAAGTCGGCAAAACAAAGTTCAACCCATAATTAGTTGTGGTTGTGACATTTTTGATTTGTTTGTTCACTGTTTTCAAATTTTTGTTAACGTCAAAAGGACTTGACAAAGCGCCAAAAAATCCAACGAAATTGAGTGCACGAATATGTCGCACTAACATCGTCTTGTATCAAAATGCTTAAACACCTGAAAGCCATTTAATTGATAAAAGCGGTTTTTTTTGAAATAAATCTTGTAGTTATTACAAATATTGAGCTTGTGCAGAAAAATATTGAAATCGGTTCGTTAGTTCTTAAGAAAACTTAAAAGCAAAATAACGGTTATATGGTGGTACCCTTTTTTAGCAACACAGAAATATATTTATTTTATGATAAGAAGACAAAGACAAAAAATTGAAGAGAAAATTTAATAAGAATTTATCTGTTCTTTTTTGAGAAAATTCGAATTTTCAATTTTTGACCAACAAACTTATATTTTTTGAAAATCTACTTTAAAACTTAATTCCCAAGACATACTTATTAGCCTGAACAGTTCGCGCTGTCAAGAAATCGGTGGACGCACTTCTTTTGTCAATTTTAATTTAAATCTATAATTCGAAACATTTTACGAATGCAATACTTTCTATATACAAAATTCGGAAGTAAAAATAGACAAGTCCGAAACAATTCATGGTGGGCCAAATACAAAGATCGCAATTTTCCAAAACCTCATTGATGGTTTCGGGTTTTAACTCAGGAATTTTTTTTAATGATATCCCCCCAAATTTTTTGAATCGTTTCAGGATTGTTGGCATAATATCGTTTTTTAAGGTTCCACACAAAAAAAAGTCCAAAGAGGCAAATTCCCATTTTGAAAAATCTAATTGGCATCGATGTCAAACTTTCAATTTCCTCATACCGTGTTTCCAGCTGTCTAAAACATGGTTATCCAAGTAGGTGCTCAAATTTGCTGAGTAGGCATGATCTCTGTGCAGAACTTTTCTCAGCCTAGTGGTTAAAATGTGGAGCAGTTGAGATCAGTGGTGTTTATGTAAATTGAGCTTCAAACTCTCGTCTGAATCAGTACACGTTCTAGTATGTTTGTACCTTAGGAGACAGACTTCCATTCAAGGTTTTGAGAATATTAAATAAATTATCCACCAGTAACAAATAAAGAAATGAGGCAAGTACAAGACTTCTTTCTTGTCTCAATGACAAACCTTCAAAAAGTTCAAAATACAATAACTATACTCAAAAATTCAACAGATTTCAATTTCAGAATGGAAAATCTAAATTTCACTTCTCTATGGTTTTATTTCCAGACATTTTTTGGACACAAATTCAAAACTTAAATGTGAAATGAATATATTTCCTCTCAACATAAGCTTAACGTAAGTTATTGAAGTCTCGCTCAAAATGAATTAATATCAAGAACAAATTCCAATACCTTCATTTATCGCCCTAATAGAAGATTTGTATTAAGGGAGACCCATGGCAGTGGTCCCAGAAAAAGAAAACTGTTCCAGAAAAAAAAAAACGAATAGTATTGCCCGTAGTCTACTTTTGTTTCTTAAATCGCTGATTAAAACGATTTCCTATTAATTTCTTATACCCCCAGGCGTAGGAAAGAAAAACAAAACTATGGTACCACCATAATAGATTGAAATTCCTTATAAACAGTATACGCGCTCCAAAAATAGTAAGAAAGGGCCACACCGACCAACAACACCAAAACAATGGAGTTATCAAATTCTGTTAAATCTCCTAAGTGTACGTTTCAACACACAAAACATTCATAGTTAGCAATTCACAATCAGCCGACCGACCGCGATCGTAGTCCAAACGGCCGGCACCACCCCGTGAGGTCAAGAATAACCTTTTTTCAAGTTAGGATAAAGGAAGGTATAAAAGTATTCTAGAGGTACGCATGTTGTTCTGTGTTCATGTTCACATGCAACAAACAACATAACAAACCAACACGCCTGGGCCTCGGTCTAAAACATCAGACAATGATCCTACAACTGCCATAGCACAGTCCAAGTCAAGTCCGTTCCGGCTTAGGTTGTTGGCGATAGTGATGGTGATGGGGATGGCCAACAACAACAGCAACCGCCATCAGAACCTAGAAGAAACAGCAATTACAAACAATAGATGCTAGGAATTTATATTGTCGGTTGTATTATTTGTAAATGATGTATTACAAGCGTAGCGCTCTAAAAATAAACCTTGAATTCGTTTCGCAGCGGCTCAATCGGCCGCGCTTAGCAGTTTCCCCAGAAAAGAACAAGACTCTTCTTCTTCGTTTCTTAGTTAGGCCCGCTCGATATCCCTTGGGGTTCCTGGACGCTACGCTGGCTGTAATAGTTCTGACTTCTAAGAGATAAAGTTGAAGATGCGAAAATGAAGAAGAACAAGAAGATGAAGAAGAAGAGTTTGTTGCACTCTCTCGCGCAGTCCATACACAAGATGAAGATGTGGTGTGGTGTGTTGTGGTGTGGTGTGCTGTGGTGTGTTGTGTTGTAGTGCGTTGAATGAACAAATGCTCATACATACCTTGCCTATATCTGTACCTTCTTATAATGCTTATAGGGTATAAGTTAAGGCAAGGTATAGAGGAGTATAGTCTATAGTGGGAAGGTTATAATGGCTATCTGCTGTTAAGATGACATTGGTAAGAAGGCCGATGACTTTTCTATTCTTGTGTTTTGTTGTTTTTTGTTGTTTCTTGACCATATAATCGCAGGGCGCGAAGAGGGAATACCTAAACTTAACTATGATGATGGCTTATGGTTTTTGTATAGACATTTTTCTTGTTAATCTTTACAATGGAATCGTTGGTCGCTTTGTGCATCATTGCAGGAAAAGCCTAATGAGTAACTCATTCGAATGAAAATTAATTGAATTTATTTCAAAAAAAAATGAAGACAGTAAAAAGTTTGACCATATCATTCCTATTCGACCTCCTTTGATGGAAGGAATGATGCCAGTAAGTTTGTAAGTAAGCGGTTTGCACTTAAAAACAAATTGAAACTTTATATATGTACAAACCTCCTGATGCTGGAGGTTGACTAATGTCTGATATTTCAATAGAATGAAATGGTCAATTTGCATTTCACCACATCATTATGACTCAAAATCTCATAGACAACGCAATTAAAAGATGGAAAATCAAGCTCGAAGATATATCAAAGTGGAATTAATTTTAATATCATCAATTCCATCCATAAGATAGATGCCTTCCCACTTAATCTTATATCTAGCTAGATATTCTTTACCATCTGATGAACCTGTCTCGACTTTACTTTTGAGCTCCGAGCTGAGCTTGGACTATGTGATGTGGTGATGCGGTACGATGTTCAAATGCAAATTTAAGTCATCCTTATGCCTCATCATACAAATAATAGTAAGCTATTGTGTGCATAAGGCTTTTGTGCGATGGAACTTGTATATATTTGATGATGTGCTTCAGATAAAAGATAGACACTTAAACTGTTTATTTAATTTTTTTTATTTATTTACTATTTTTTTTTTTCGTTTTCTTTAAACTTTAAGTGTCACTTCTATTTCTTCTAATCTTTTTTGAGCTGTCATCATTGTCATCCAGTCACATCACATAATCTATCGCCTTCGTTTTTGTTTTGTTTGAAAAAAGTTGTGTATTCAATTCATGAGTGTGATAATAGCCGGCTTTTGCCTCCCTCGCCTCGCCTCGATTGTCTAAGGTATTTGTACCTTATTATTTATTTTTTCAACACCATTTCAACTGGTTCCGGTGTTTTGTTAAGTTAAATAGTATTTCAAGTGTGGGAAATATAAGACGTGGCTTGAATTGCATTTGAAGATTTAAATTCACTTCGAAGTGATATACAATTAGGAATCTACTTGGTTTAGAATGAAAGGAAGTTTTTAAGAGTCCCAGGAGTTCAGAATATTTATTGGTACCGCGATTGTACAAAAAACAAATCTTAAAGAAAAAGAAGTCCAAATTACTGTAAGATACAATACCATTAGAACATTTTCATTTAATGTAAAATTAAAGAATTTAACTTTCAGATTTGAGAAAAATGTAAGGTTTTTGAAAAAGTTTCATCCTGGTTTTTAAATATCTATAGATGTTTTTTTCTATTCCATAAACCCCGCACTAAAACCACTGTTCAATTAGGACTAACCTACAGAGAAATCGAAAAAAAAATTTCTTTCTAATTTAGTTTAGAGTTTTAATACTTTCGCATAGCATTAGCAGACTATGAGCTCATGATAGCTTGGTTCATCTTTATCTCCAAAAATTGTGTAGTAGAAGGTCTCGATTTTAAAGTTTTAGGTCACTTATTATTTGACACAGTGTCAATTTGAAGGCTACACTGTAGATAGCTATTTCTTAAATATCAAGGGACATTTATCATTCAAAAAATGACTGTTTTGAAATTTTTAGAAGGGTTCGAATAGGAAGTTATTGTGATGGGTCCGATTTTTCAAATTGAAAATTTTGACATTTCTAGACGTTTCAGGCTCCCTAGAGTCGAAATAAAAGATTTTTAGAAATATGTCTGTGCGTGCGTTTGTACGTACGTTCGTTCGTTTACGACGTTTTTTTCGTCGTCCATATCTCAAGAACCAGAAGAGATGTCGACTTTAAATACATTTTTTTATAAGGATAATAATGCGGAAAGATGCAGAATGGACTCTCAAGAAAATTGCATGGCTGTTTTTTTTTACCATAGCAGTTTAAAATAGTTTGAAAATGTTGGTTAACCTTAAATATCTCACGAACCAAAAACGCTAGAGACTTCAATTAAAATGTTATGTTATATATTGTAACGTGATACCAAACCATTACATCGAAAAAACGGAAAATAACATTTTACGAATGAAAAATGATTTGATCTCCAAAACAGTTTTGTGCAACTAAAAATAACGCTTTTAACATCTGGTACAATTTTGAGAAAAATCAAATTGACAGTTTTTTTATAAAAAAAAAACATTACTCAAAGTTGGTAAAAATTGACTTTCGACACAAATATCTTTTTAAAACCTTAAGATAGTGGCTTCAAATTACTTTTATCTTTCAAAAAGTATTGTTGTCAACATTCAGTAAAGTTTAAAAAAAAAAATCAAATTGACATTTTTTTTTTCACAAAAAATTAAAAACCAAAAAAAATGTAACAAAAGTTGATAAAAACCGATTTTCGACTCAAATATCTTTTCAAAAATCGAGCTTATGGCATCCAACTGATTTTATCTTGTAAGAAATATTTGTTATCAACATTACGAAACATTTTGAGAAAAAACGAATTGAGAGGTTTTTTTTACAAAAAATAGAAACTTAAAAAAAAATTTATAAAAGTCGGTAACATAATTGACATATTGGCTTTAAACTACTTTTATCTTTCAAAATATATATTTTGGAACATTCAGTAAGATTTAAAAAAAAAAATCGAATTCACAATCTTATTACAAAAAATTAAGAACTTACAAAGAATTAATAAATAATGTTTTAACATTCGATAAAATTTTGAGAAAAATCGAATTGAAAGTTTTTTACAAAAAAAAAAACAATACTAAAACTTTGTAAAAATTTATTTTCAAATAGCTTTTCAAAAATTAAAAATATTGGCTATCTGTTTAACTACACTCGTTATTACATGTAACTGCTTGGTAGATCGTGGGATTTCGTGGGAAGGCAAACAGGTGGTTCGGAATAGGTCTTCTCTTTTTAACTATTTTGCAGAGCGTTTTGAGTAGCAGTTTTTCGAAAATTTTGTAATAATTTGTGTAATCGATATTTTAAGACATTAGTTCTGTTGTTGACTTACCATTTAGGTAAATATTTATAACAGTGTATTCTTCAAGTTTCCAAACATATGGTAAATACCTTATTTAAATGAAATAAACGTGATATTTGGTAAAGCAACTTATGTTAGGCATGGTTCTTAATTCTTTGAGGATAAAAAAATGAATTTCACATTTGTCGATTCTATCAACAAACTTTAAGGGTGATGTATTTGCTAGGAACGTTTAATTGAAAAAAGTATATCTATACTCGACAATACTTCGAAATTGAGATCTAATTAAACTGATAAGCTTTAATGCTCGTGTATCACAACGGAATTATATGAGTTAATAAAGCAACCGTCTTTTTTGACATAACATTGCGGCGAAGTTAGAGTTTCAGCCATAGTTCTATAGCTTATCTTTTTCAAAACTCTCAGTTGTACTGAAGTTTTGGATGACCCAATACTTGAATTACTGAAAAATATGAAAAATCTACCATAAAATCCTGAAACGGAAACTTCCCTTAGTTACAACACTTCTGTAAAGCGATTCATTTCAAAACCTAAAGGACATTCAGGAAAATAAAAGCTAAGTTACAATTAATTACATAATTGTATTAGGATTCAAAACGTCAGAGCGATGAGTAACAACGTGGCTGTATAAGTTTTTAACAACATCCAGGTGGTGTGCTCGTTGACTGGGGCTTATAAATATTTTGTGAAAGGATAGAAATTTTAGTCGAAAACTATTCTTTTAGATTGGATTATTTTCTCGTATGTCCTCGACTTCAAAAAGGTAGTAAAAGTCTGGTTTGAAAAATAGTTGAATTTTTAAATTAAACTTTTTCACACAAACACCAAATGCAGTTTGCTTGCAGTTTCTAAAAGTGCATCACTTTCTAAAGAAAACTATCGCTTAGCACGCAACCATTCCTTATTTAGTATTTAGTGTACAGCAAGAATAAGCACCCACCATACTCCTGCATTGGAAACATCTACATAATATCGTTTCATAAATTGAGAATAAGCAAGGAATAGGATGCGTAAATCTCTGAATGGAACCGAATCCGCATGTGCTTAATCCATTTCCATATTTATCTGTTGCTGCTGCCATTGTAAGTGGTGGTGGCCTTTGGAGAGGCTCTTCTTCATTTGAAAGAAGCAACTATCTTCTGTAAGTTACGTATATGTACGGTGCGCAATGTACTGAGTGTATATGTATGTACGAGTATATGCAACATCCCAAACGGAAGCATTAAATTAAAGATACACAACCAATGGGTTGACCGTTTGTTGTGTTGTATCTAATTTACTATGAAGAAATACATGTGCTATGGATTCATATAGCTATAGAACAATCTTTAGCCACCACCGAGATCTTTAGCCACCAGAAGAAGAAGAAGAGTTCTCTTATTGCAACTAAACTGATGGCAATATCCAAAGACCGATGCGACCGAGACGGCGATGTCCAGAGATCCAAGAGGTGCTGCTAGCTGCTTGGTTATTTATTACCAAAGGTGAATGTATAAAATTTGCCAATTGCATCGCGCGGCAACCTGGTAGTTCAGTCTTCTATGGGTTCTCCAATGGACTTACGACTATGCTACTACTATACTATGTTCCTTCCTACCTCTGTCTCTGTCGTTTCGTCGTTCATCGTCGTTGTTTTTGTTTTTTGTTTTTCTATTCCAGCTGCTGCTTTAAATTGTGAAGTGTTTTGCATTTAAATCGTCGTTTAGGATTGCTCTTTAATTTTCTTTGTTCGATATTCCTTCAGATTCTATATACCCAACTCTCCTCAACTTCAACTTCATCTCCATATAGTTTAAGTTCAGATCTCCTAGCACCAGCTCCAGCACCTTTATAGCAGCCCAGAAGGGTCGTAGAGCTTAGATGTCTTCAGAAAAATAGAGGATCTGTTTAGAAATAAAAACATCAAATCCATGTTATAGAGAGCATTTTGCTCTTTGTGCATGATAATCAAGATGATGCGAAGAGTAAGGGGGGGGGGGGTACCTGTACCTAACCTAACTTAACTACATAAGAATTGAGGAAGTGGGTGGCACGACATGTGATTAATTGAGGCTTTTGTTTCAAAGGGGGTTTGCTTCTCTTTCTATAATATTGATGTGTTTATTGCAAAATCGTTTTGTTAACTAATGGTAGTGTTTTTTTTAAGCTTTATTTTTTTTTTATTTCTAGCTCGATGATGCTGCATTACAAGTATACAAAGATGGAGACTATGGAGCCTATCTTGATTTGGAATCCTCCTTAGCTGAACAAACGGAAGAAATTGAAGGACTCAATACAAGGTAAGTTATAGTTTGAATGTTTCTTATGTGATAATGGATGACATTCCTTTTTGAAAGACTGTTTTATAAATTTAAATTTAAGACTTAAGAGGATGTGAGATGATCAAAAATGTCTATTTGCCCTTTGGGAAAACAGGTCCTGTTCCGGTTCAATTCGCTTTACAAAGACAGCAGTATTTTAGGAATTCCTCAAAGTGCTCCCAGAACCTAAGTTTTTAAATCTACCATTGTTAACTTTCCATAGGAAGTTATCGCAATCGGTACGATTTGTCGAATTGAAAATTTTGACATTTCTCGAAATTTCAATATCCCTAGAGTCAAAATAAAAGATTTTTAGTGCGTGCGTTGGTACGCTCTAGAAACAGAAGAGATACCGACTTCAAATAAATGTTGTTATATAGATAATAATGCAGAAAGATACAGAAAAGGCTCTCAAGAAAATTTAGTATGTGTTTTTTTTTACCATAGCAGTTTAAAAAAAGGTGACCATTTTGGTTCACACTAAATATCTCACGAACCAAAAACGCTAGGGACTTGAATTAAATGTTGTATTATATATTGTAACGTGATACCAAAAATATATATATATTTTTTGAAAAAAAAAAAATTAACCGTTTAAAAATTTTTTGCAACAAAAAATAACGTTTTTAACATCTGGTAAAATTTTGAGAATAATCCAATTCACAGTTTTTTTTATAAAAAATAAAAACCTACAAAATACATTACTCAAAGTTGGTAAAAATTGAATTTCGACTCAAATATCTATTCAAAAATTTGAGACTATGGTTTCCAACTAATTTTAACTTATAAGAAATATTGTTTTCAACATCCGATAAAATTTTGAGAAAAATCAAATTGACATTATTTTTTTGCCAAAAATTAATAATAGTTGTTAAAAATTTATTTTCGACTCAAATATCTTTTCAAAACTTTGAGATTTAGGCTTTAAACTACTTTTGTCTTTTAAAAAATATTGTGGTCAATATTCAGTAAACTTTTGAGAAAAATCGAATTAACAGTTTTTTTTAGAAATAAAAAAAGACTTTCGATATTGAGCATTTTTTTTTTTAAATCCAACAGTCATTTTTTTTTCATAAAAAATAGTACGCAAATTTGGTAAAAATTGATGTTCGGTTCTTGATATCTCTCAAACTAATTTCATTCATCCAATTTATAAAAATTTAAGAAATGCTACTATAATTGGTAAAAATTTGTTTTCGACTAAAAACTATAACAAAACTAGATTTTGAAATTAAACAGTTTCTTGATATGAAAAATATTGTTGGTAATTTTAAATTTTTTAAAAATAATTCAACTGACAACTTTTTTAACCCAACACGAAAACTAACAAACTATTAAGCAAGACAAATCGACAGACGGGATGGGAAGTTATCCCAGCCTCTTTTTTTATAAAAGTAGAACAGTCAGATTTTTCATAAAATAAATTAAATTTACAAAAAACAGTGCGCATAGTTAACAAAAATAGTTTTCGAAATTAAACTATTTTTTAATCAAACTATTTATTATTAATACTTTAACTGACAACATGACAATATCGAAAAAAAAGTTGGCAACATCATTGTATTTAAAGCAACGGAAACAATTACGAAAAAGTGATTTGACCAATAAGATTCGACTTATTTTTGTTTGTTTATTTAAGCTCGTTTTGCGAAACTCTTTTTCTCACAATTTCTATAAAAATGTACAAAATGTTTTTTTATTAATTTCCCTTTGAAAGTCGTGATAAGTCCTTTAAATTTCTGGTTTTAATAATTGGTACCATAAATTTGGTGGAATTTGTATTTTTATTGAATTTTTGATTACCTGTCTTGTACCAGTTAATTAATTTAAATCTGTTTTTGCTCTTTTATTTAAAAACAATAAAAATACAACGGACAGTTGAACTCAAAGTACTTACCTTCCTTTATCAATTTTGTCAGTGATAAAAAATACTTAAGTTGAATAACAAAACAGTTACATGATGTTTCCAAAAAATATTACTAAAATACTACATGTTTTTAAGTTTCTTTAAGGGAAACCGGGACATAATGTGGCTTGTAAAAAAATCGGTTACTAAATACTTAAGACATATGTACATGATAAGACATCTGACAACTTTTAAAAACAGATTTTAAGCTAAAATTCTATAGTGAGGAAGTGTTTTTGAAATTAAGCCAAAAAACAACTCCAGTCTCCCCTATCGGTACCCAACCAATAAAATCCGTTTCAATTTTAACAAAATTGACGTCATTATACTTTCCGGCTTATAGCCACTACACCATGCATTTTAGTTAATTTAAACAATAGCTTTTAATGTGTTTTAAATTGGAAACAAATAAAACGATTTACAAATAAAAATGTAACTTTAAAATAAAATGACGTTCATTGCTTTGCGATGAGGTAGGTAAAAGTATGTAGGATATATGGCTCGCTCGCGTTGTAGAGATAAGGTACACGTTTTTCACATGTAGTCTTTTAACACTATTTAGCGATGATTTTGCAACAATAACAAAAGTGAAAAAAAAAAATAAACAAACAAAAATAAAACACGAAATTTATCTCAAAGCTTACATTTAGATACACTGAAAGTGATACTCGAATTTCATCAGAAGATCTTTTTTCACGCCGTAGTTTACGAACTACACTACAATTTATCTCTACTTACTTTATTCCTAGAGCGATGTGCTAAGCTCTATATCGCCATGTTAAGCGCGGGTGTCTTAACATCTTTCCCTTTTTTTCTTTTTTAGTCTAGAGTATAACCTACTTATAATTTATTCATCTTTTAAATTTGTGCAAACATTATCTTGTTGTAGAGATACTTTCAAAAATGACGTATTGCATTAAGATATCATGTTTCTTTTGGCTAGGTGACATGACAGCATAGTTGTTGGTTGAGAGCGCTTGAAATGTCATATAAATGTCATACCACTGTCATATACAAAATCAAAGTGATTAATTTAATCAAATTTTTTTAGTTTATAAAAGAATTGAATGAGGTTTTATAATAAATTCACAAAATCTATACAACCTATGTGAATATGTAATAGATACAATACACAATTTATGCAAATTATTTTTTAGGTTAGAGTTCGCTGAACTTGAAAACAATGGTCTTGAGATTTACAAATCAACCCCATAGGGTTTTCAATTTATTATTGTTATTTATTTTCAATGTTTCTATACTCTGTTACTATCTATAACTAAATACGTATCTATCGCTATTATGCATATTGTACATATATCGGCCAATTATGTGTCTTTGAAGCTAAACAAATAATAATAATCTGACTTGACTACGCTGCTGCGCCATCATTTTGTTCTACTTTTCGTGGAGGTATATTTATTTATTTATTTCACGGTTACCGGTTTCATAGGCTTCGTGTCAAATTTTATAATTTATTCAAACAAAAAAATAAAAACAAACAAAAATAAAATATAAAGAAAAACATGAATATGTATTGTTAATATGCGATGGCAATGATGTATGTTAATCGGTTATTTTAACGGTTTTAAGTTGTAAATACTCAGCTCTATACGTAGATATTTTCATTTGAATTATTATAAGACATATAGCGAATATTTTTCCACATGAATGGGTTTTTCTATTTGAAAGTTCTTATGTTTTGTTTTTTCAAGACAGATTTTGTTTTAGTTTACAACAAGAGTATAAGACATAATTTGCAGGAATTTTAAGTCTTTTTGACAGTCTGTTGGCAGTCGTAATGGGTGTACAGAGAAATACCTACAAGCTGTTAGCACACAACAAGACTGTTTTTATTTTATATACAGAATTACACATCAAACACAAAATCAAAAAAAGAGGCTGGGATGCGACCCACACTGATAACTTCCCATCCCGTCTGTCGATTTGTCTTGCTTAAAAGTTTGCCTATATGTACTCGTATCAATTTTAACCAAATTTTTGTAGATTTTATTTTTTTATGAAAAAACGGACTGTTGGATTTTTATATAAAAATTACTTAATATTGAAAACAATATTTTCTGTGAAATAAAATAAGTTTGAAGCCAATATTTTTAATTTTTGAAAAGCTATTTGAGTCGAAAGTAAATTTTTACCAAGTTTTAGTATTGTTTTTTTTTAGAGTTTTATTTTTTGTAAAAAATCTTTCAATTCGAATTTTTTAAAAATTTTACCAAATGTTGAAAAAAATATTTCTTATTAGATAAAATTAGTTTGAAGCTATTATTTCAAAGTTTTTAAAAGATATTTGAGTCAAAAATCATTTTTTACCAACTTTTGTTAATTTTTTGTTCGTTTTTTAATTTTTTGTAAAAAACTGTCAAGTCGATTTTTTTTCAAACTTTAACTGAATATTGACAACAAGATTTTTTGAAGATAAAAGTAAATTAAAGCCAATATCTCAAAGTTTTGAAAAGCAATTTGAGTCGAAAATCAATTTTTACCAACTTTTATACATTTTTTTTTTAGGTTTTTATTTTTTGTCAAGAAATCTGTCAATTCGATTTTTTTTAAATTTTACCAAATGTTCAAAACAATATTTCTTAAAAGATAAAATTAGTTTGAAGACAATATTTAAAATTTTTGAAGAGATATTTTAGTCGAAAATCAATTTTTACCAACTTTTATACATTCTTTTTTAGGTTATTATTTTTTGTAAAAAAAAACTGTCAATTAGATTTTTCTCAAAATTTGTCCTAATGTTGAAAACAATATTTCTTACAAAAAAAATTAGTAAGAACCTATTATCTCAAATTTTTAAAAAGATATTTGAGTCGAAAATCATTTTTTAACAACTTTTGTTAATTTTTTTTAGGTTTTTAATTTTTTGTACAAAAACTGTCAATTCGATTTTTTTTCAAACTTTAACTGAATATTGACAACAAGATTTTTTGAAAGATAAAAGTGAATTAAAGATAATATCTCAAAGTTTTGAAAAGATATTTGAGTCGAAAATCAATTTTTACCAACTTTTATACATTTTTTTTAGGTTTTTATTTTTTGTAAAAAAACTGTCGATTAGATTTTTCTCAAAATTTGTTCTTATGTTGAAAACAATATTTTCTATAAGAAAAAATTAGTAAGAACCTATTATCTCAAATTTTTTAAAAGATATTTGAGTCGAAAATCGTTTTTTACGAACTTTTGTTAATATTTTTTTTGGTTTTTAAATTTTTGTACAAAAACTGACAAATTGATATTTTTCAAACTTTAACTGAATGTTGACAACAGGATTTTTTGAAAGATAAAAGTAAATTTAACCTTGAAACGTCGAGAAATGTCAAAATTTTCAATTTGACAAATCGGACCCATTACAATAACTTCCTATGGGAAGTTAATAACAACGGGTGTAATAAAAAAAATAATTTTTAAATGATACTAGACGATAAAATTAATTTATGTACAAATAAGTACAGCCATGTATTTTTAAGCGTTCTATGTAATTTATTTCAAAATTTAAAAAATCGTTGACACTTAGACTTTTATAGATAAATCTTCAAGCCCTTTAATTGAAGTTTGCTGCCGTAGTTGTTAAAAGTGTGTTTAATTCAAACATATATGAGGAAAATTGACAACATTTCTCTCTTAAAGCTTTCTTAAAATATGTTATTTTTATTTATATATTTATTTTTTATTTAAATAATTTACAAAGTGAATTTATAAATTAGTTATTTTTAAAAGGCATAGGGGTAGCCATATATTGCCGTCTAAAAACTGAATTTAAATTTAAATATTTACAATTAAATTTAATATTTTAATCAAATTGGGAAATTTACAAATTATATCTTTTAATTTATTTAAAGTTAAATTATGCTAAACGGATGTGGCATCTTTGATATATTAGAGGGATCGTAATTCTGATAAATTTAAAATTTAGGCAAGTTTTTCAGCTATGTTATCTGCTGATATAGCAATTTGGCGAGAAATAGGGTATTCTACAGTTGGGCATTCGAACATTGTTCAGAATCTTCAGGATTTTAATGGCGTTGAGTGTTGAAAATAGCTTCTCCAACTCGAATTCGTAAAAGTTTTATAATGTCTTTTCTGCTAAGAGACAGATTGTATGGAGTGAACAGGTTGATGTTTACTTACAAATGTTTCAGAATTTTGCTAACTTTCGATAAGCTCCTTTTTATAGTCCTGAATTAAAGATATTCGTAGGAGTTGGTAAAATTTGGGGTACTCTACAATGATACCAGAATGTCCAGAAATCAATGGAAGCGTAGAATTGTTATTGGAGTATAAACATCTTTTTACCTGTATAACCTTGAGAGATGGGATTTTATTTGTTTCATTCTTAAGACCCATGAGGATAACAAGATTATCGGTAACAATCAACGAACGGAAAGGGTACTTTTGAGCAACAGATATATCTTTATAAATTGCTGTTGGTTCTGCAAAGTAGCTGTTTGCGGATTCTGGTAAAAGGCTTGGTGAATAAAATAGTGTCCACTCTCTAATGTTTTTTATTCAACTAGGGATTATTCGTGAATAGTAACACTTAGCTCATGTATGATCTGAAAGATAATTAGTTTTATCTTTCCGCTGAACGAATTTGGTTGTGTATACGCTTAAACAATCACCTGCGATCGACTAAGAGAAGATGCCGGTTTTGGCAACAAAAAATCATCTTTTCAGATGAAGCTCATTCTGATCTTGGCAGGCATGCAAACAAGCAAAATTGTGCATTTGGGGCACAGAAAACCCGCACGCATACATTGAAAAGCCGATACACCCAAAACGAGTCACTGTTTGGTGCAGAGGAATAACTGGGCCATTTTTCGAAAAATGAACGAATTTTTGTTCATAATAATTGAAAAAAAAGGATATTGGTAACATTTGGTATCAACAAGACGGTGCTACGTGCTACACAGCCGAAACTACACTCGATGTTTTACGCCCTGTTTCGAAAAAAAGTTGGATGTCTTAGAATTTGGTTGCAATTGAATGACATGAACACTAATTGTCTTCTTTGTGTGAACCGTCTGTGTAAAGGATTCTATCGGCATTAGAAACAGAGATCATTTCTTCGTGTAACATACTAAATATTTCGTCAGTAGCGTTTTCCTTTTGAATTTGGCAAGGTTAGTGTTTATGGAAAGTACATTTATTTTCCAAGGTGGAGGTTTATAATCTGAGTGTTATCGGATATTGGATAAGAAAATGTTAAGATTCGAAACTTGGATATCATTTTTATAAGAGCTGATATAGAATTCTTCTTAAATAAAACCCTTCGATTTAAAAAGCGTTGATCACACAAACATTAAACAAAACAAATACATTTTCAAAGAATTAAGTTTTCCTTAATTCGTATCTTGCCTACAAATTTTCTATAATAATTTTGTTAGCATCGAAGTCAATACTTTCATTGTTTTGAAAAATACCTTTGAAGTAAATTTTCAGTGCTGATTTTAAATCAAAAATTGTTTAAACGATGGAAGACTAAAAGTTATTTTCAAACTCTTTGCCTTTTTCTGTGGAAAACTGTTTAAGCAAAAATTATTTAGTGTTTCCTTAAGATTTCTGTGAGATACGTTAAACCTAACAGCTTGTGAACATATTTCGTGAACATATTTCGAAAATTGGATGAAATATTATAAATATTTCAACCGAATATTAGAATATAGAAACAAATTAAAAATTCGGAAAACCATAAGGAATTGAATTGAAAAAAGACTACCTCATGAACTTAGATAGCCTCAAAAAGCCTTAAATATTCCAATTTTATAAAATATAATCTCAAAAATTATACGTGATGGAGTAATTTCTTAGTTATATTTTAATTAAATCAATCACAATCTATTACAAAAGTGCAATTTGATTGCCAGAAAAGAAGTTTTGTCGACCAATGTTATTTTCATATAGCATTCAAATAAATTATATTAAATTGTGTCTTAGAGACTTTATAACCTCCACATATATTTATTTCTTAAAAAAATTTACTTTAGTCAAGTAGGTATTACAAATTAAAAAAGAATAATACTATCAAATTAAAGATTAGTTCGATTATGAATTCTCTCCACCTGCAAGAAGATTTCTTGGATTTCCTTGTAGAAAAGATTTGCTTAAATTGAGTATGTGTGTTTTAAATCTTACAAAGTTTAAGTTTAAAATGTATCAAATCAATAAAAATATATATTAATAATAAACTTACATTTTTGCTACAGTTAAAAACATTTTCCGTTTTTTCTAAGTCGACATCGTCATGTCTTTATACATTTTTTAAACCCTTATCTAGCAATTTTAAATTTTAAATTAAATGCACTCAAATGCGTCAAGAGCGTAAAAAAAACAAAGGTAAGCTATACCAACTTTAGTTAAAAGCTTAAATACTTTTGGTCTCACATTTCTTGTGCATATGAGCTCAAGCCTGACAATCAATTGGAATATTATTTTGCTTTTAAATATAACTCTTTACAAAAAACAACAATAAAAAAGGTTTCTATTTATAAAGCCAAGGGGTGAATGAATACTTTATTTTATTACTATACCGACCATAACAAAAAAGTAATGGGGTACAATAACATATCTCTCTTAGTAACGTCAAAGCGTTAGAGCATTAAAGACACCCTCACGATGTGTTTCTTTGAAGAAACACAATTCAAAATGTCTTTGTTTATATTAAGTCAAGTGAGTATTATTGTAGGTGTCAATTAGTTCTAAAAATGTTCTAACACCCCCAACCTTACTTTATAAATAAAAAAAAACGAACACCAATATCAAAGCAGAAAGGTTTCACTTTGCACATAGGCATTTGCTTTTTAAATTTCAGTAAACCTTAAGGTGAAGTATTTATAGAGTTAAAGTACTGTCTAACTACCTGATAAAAAAATTACATAAAGTTCTAACAAGCTTCAAAGACTAATTTGTGAATAACCATAAAATCACGTCTGTTCTTTGGAAATTACAAATACAAGCATGTGTTCTTTTTTTCAATATGCATGACATTCCTCTCATAGTTATTAATGAAATATCAAGCCTCAAGAATTCTTGAAACAGAACCTATGAATGACTCAACCCAAGTTATCTAGACAACAAAAACATTTACACCCGGGTGGTAAGATTACCAAAGTCACCACCACACTGCACTGTCTCACCGCCATTATAAAGCCACCAAAACCGACTTTAAAACATTCAGAATAAAAATGTGGTATGTCTGTTTTGCTTAAAACTTTAAATGTTTTGGTTTAATAATATCACGTAACTAATTTGCATATGCAAACAATAATTGACAACTAAGGGTTACAAAAGTTTACCACATCATCAAGGCGAGTGATGACAAGAATTACTCACTCGGAGCATGGCAGGAGACACAGTACCTCTATAATCGTCTGAATTTTGGACTTGCAAAAAACTATCTGCTCTGCCTCGCCGCCGAGTCTCACAGCACAGGACAAACAACGAAACAAAGACAATTTGTATTCTGTTGCAGTCTTTGCCAATGAAAAAAGATTACAATTATTACCATAGTCATTTTGTTTAAGAATCTGGCAATCAGATTTTGTGTTCAAAAATGTACCTACCTTACCTACACCTATGCCCTCTGGGGACATTCAAGGAATTGCAGATAAATAACAAAGAATATGAGTATGAGCTCATTCACTAGGAAGTTGATGGTATTTTTTTTTGTTTATAGTTTTGATGAGCTTAAGGAAAAGAGCTATGACAATAATATTTTGTGTATGAATCTTTGGAAAGGAATGCACGTAGGCGGATCAAATAAAAGTATAAAAGATTGTGTAATAAATCATCAAAAATTATATCAAATCAAGACAAAAGGGTCATTAGTTCAAATATCAAAAAGGATTGAAACGCCGCCGCTGCTGTTATACATTCGAAATTGTTTTCTTGATATTTGTCCTTATCATTAAATGTTTGTTTCAAAATAATGTTTTTTCTACGCATGTTCATAAAAGTGGCATGAATAAGAAATATTGTTTGAACGGACATTGCTCCTTAAAGGGCAAGAATTTTTAATTTCTATTTATTGCTTTTTTTGAACGGCTTAGCTGGTGCACATTATTGAATTTATGGTGGTGATCATGATACCCAACGTAAAGTTCAACAATCTTATAATGTAATTTATGTTTCAAAGTTATACTTATTACCCTAAGATTGTAAATTTAATTGTGAGCACTGGGGCGTTATATTATTTATTGGTTTATGTTCTTATTATTTTAGTTTTTACGTTGTAATATGATATAGAAAAATCAGTGTTTCTAAATAAGTGCGTATAGTCCCTTTTTATTAAGTTCTTGAATTATTTAAGTACTTGAGTCTAAGATTGAACGGAGTTTCTATTTTTTCATGAAAATGCATATTCAATGTAAGAAATGGTTCAAAGTATTGTCCTGATAACTATTTCCGCCCTTGAGGTTCGTTGCTCATAGATCCTCAATTTTGAATTGTACTAATTCATACGGTAAACTATCTTGGACATTAAGATCATAGTCTTTGAAGCGATGACGTAACCTATAATGATACGAAACGTTGTTTTACTCTAAAATCAGCGACTCCATAGGTCGCCGAATGGCTAATTTGAAAAAGCAATTTTCATGACAAAAATTACTCTTGAAGGATTTACCAATTCCTCGCAGAGGCAGATATTGAACCCAAGACCTCTAGCACGAAAGTCACTTCACGGAAACATATTATTGTATTAATGTCTGTTAAATAAATAATTTTGAATAAACTTAAATTCTTAGAACTTTAAGAAACGTAAAGTAGATTTAATATTACTTTAATAATATTGAGAGACGTTAACACGAAGTCTATGAGCGACCGTTATATGCGTTCTAAAACGTGATTAAAGATAAAAATCCCAACATCACACACAGTTATCTTAGTATAACCAAACCAATACGGTCTATCAATCTAATTCAATAAACTAAAGGTGATTTTAAGTGAGTTAAAAATCAGTGAACCATAGCTTTATTAATTGGTTATAATAAATGTTCAAAAATTGTGTACATACAGCTATTAAAATAATTAATTACACACATCACATCCAAGTGTGTTTCCTTTTTTATTTATTTGCTCTGTTTCAAGTTCTCATTTTAATTAAATTTAAATTAATTGCATCAATTTCCGAACCGTTAAGAACCTTCGAACCAAATTCAAAATAAAAAAAAGAAAACAAAGCTTTATATTCTTATTTTTTTCTTTTAAGATTTCCCACATTCAGACAAAACTCATAATATTCTTTGTTAATTATTTTGTTTTCATTTTTTTTCGTCTATCTTTTTGTGTCTTTTCAGCCGTAAAAATTCATTGGTGGTTCGAACGCAGCTGAGTGTACGAGTTCACGCAATTATTGGTAAGTAATAACTTTGATCTAATGCGCAGATTTATAATACCTATAGGAACCTAATAAACTTAATTTTGTTGTTGTTGTTATGATATTTGTTTACTTTTTAACAGTTGGTTTGAGTATTTTTTTTAAGCTGTCTGTCTGAGTCTTTGGTGATGGTGATTCAAACGTCAATGCGGAATTTTTTCTTGATTTCGCAAATACTCGTACCTAACTCAATGGATATCATTTTTATTGCAATTTAATTGCACACAACGCGCCCAAAGCAATCTGAGTGCAATCAATAAATCTGTCCTTGACTTAAATTTCGATTGGTTCCGATTAAATGAGTCAGCCCGAGGTTTTAAAAGAATAAGATTAAGACAGTGATGGAATTGCCTAGAGCCGAGAGTTTAAAAAACACCCAGGCGACAAAAAATTGATCCAATTTAAAAGGGCCTTAACGTAGTAAAGTGAATGACTATTCTGTGCAATTATTTTTTGGTACTAATTTTTATTTTTTTGTGATATTTTGGTTTGAAAATCACCTTGCCAAAAATGATTATATTATCATTCCAAATAGAAAGTTCAATCAAAGAGACATACAAAAGACTCAACGACCTCTTCTTTAAACTATGTCTATCCTACCTGCTGTAGCTTTTTAAAGTTAAGCTCAAGATATTATAGAGATGCTTTTTTGTAAGACTTAGACCCACTGCATTCTAGTGCAACACACCAGATCTCTCAGAGAAGTAGACTTTGTTATAACAAAAGAACTTGAACTCTTCTTTAAATATATACAAATTTTAAAAACAACTTTCAAATGCATATAGGTTAGTTAAGTCTAGATGCCTATACCTTTACTGGAAAGAAGAGCATTCATTTATTCGCTTGCTACCGGTCTTATGATACGAGTCTTGAGTCTCAAAAGACAAAGAAAGCTAAAAACATGCCTCTAAACTTCGGCCATCCAACCATCAAAACAACAAAAGATGAAGAAACAAAAACTCAAATCATCTCAGAGTCTAAAGAAGTCTATATCTATGTGCAGTGTGTACCTAGCTTGAATCTAGAAAATAAAAAGAGATGAAGAAAAAAATGTAATGATGCCACTTTAGTGACTATTAATAAAACGTTTATCCAGTCCATTTGGCCAAGCGAAGATTTTGAGGAAGCCGAGTCGAAGCTATGTTTTTGAGCCTCTATGAAACTCTGATCTTTGATGATGACGATGAGAGCATAAACGGCGGCGTGCAATGGAGGGGGAATTGCAATCGCAAATGAGACCTAATTTCAAGTGTCTGTTCGTTGTCGTTTTGCTATACATATATACATGCAGTATCTTAGATCTCTATATAGGTATGTGGCCTAAGTTCAGTTCAGCTCAGTGGCCTCTCGGGGGCTAATAGCATATCTTTGAACATCATCGTCTAGGTTTTTGTTTTTGTATATAAAAATTGCATAGTTCTATACTATGCACTCTACTCGTTGATTTGAGTAATGACCCGATTGAGCTATCATCCTAGTGAAACGCTTTGGAAAACCCGACGGCCGACTTGTGATGGCTATGGTGGTGCGGCAGTTTCGAGAGAGAGGGAAAGATGGCAAAATGCGCGATTTGTAACTAAACATGGTCAAGTTCAAGAGATATACCAATCAACCTGCAATCGTTTAGAGTGCTATATAGATGTGATACTGACGATGACGTTGTATTGAAATTGGTTGCCTTCAGTTTTTTTTTGGAAAATGAAAATTGGAATTATTCTCCTATACTTTTGATGTTGAGAGAATTAAAGTCCCTTGCGGAGTTTTCGATGTGTATGTTATTTTCTCATCATGATGTGTGCAATCTAAGGAGTGTTTTCTTTTTTAATTTTCTTAAATTGACATCAATGAACTTTAGACCTAAATTTGTCTTTTCAGGTGGTTTGTAATTTGGGTAATTGTAAATCGTTAATTGGTATAAAGGGAAAGTTTTTTAGCACAAGACTTTTAAGATAATGGTTGCCAAATAGTGGCATATGTACATATGTATAATAATACAAATCAAAATGCTCCTTAGTAAAAAGTTTCATTGTTTAAGTAAATACTGCAGGTTTTTTTAAATATATGTATATGCGAAATCATTTTTATATGATAAATTTCTTGACTTCTCTTAGGGAGCTATTTTATCGGTCCGATTTATCCAATTGAAAATTTAAAAAAGATTTTATCTCCAAAATAATTGTTTTTTTTTACAAAAAAAATTGATGAATAAAAAAACATTACTAAAAATTGGTAAAAATTGATTTTTGACTTAAAAATATATTTTTAAAATTAAAGATATTGACTTCAAACTAATTTCATCCTCATAGAAAATATTATTTTCCGCATTCAGTACATCTTTTAAAAAAATACAATAGTCAGTTTTTCATAAAAAAATAAAATCTACAAAAAAATAGTGTGTACTCAAAATTGATAATCAATATCTCGTGAATAAATTAAAGGAATTGTATTCAAAATGATTTCATTCTGAGCAAAATTTTCTTGGAAAAGCCAATCTTTATTTGTTTCTATAAGAAATACAAATTTTTAAGAAATCCTACTAAAATTGGTAAAAATTGTTTTTCCACTAAAGATCTCGTCGGCAATAATAGATTTTGAAATCAAACTATTTCATATGCAAAATATTGTTGTTAATCGTTAGTTATTTTTTTAGAAAAATTCAACAGACAACGTTTTTAACAAAACACAGTAACAGCAAAAAGGTGATAAGAAATGGTTTTCGACTCAAGTATAAGGAGAACAAAGAAAGATATTGACTTCAAATTCAAATTTTGTAAAAGTTTTCAGCAAACAAATTGATAGACGAGATAGGAAGTTATCAATTTGGAACGCATCCCAGCCTCTTTTTATCTGTGGGCTTGGTGTTTAGTTTAAAAAAAAAAATTAACTTACGATTTGACCTTGAAACCCATAAAGTATTGGAGACTTACTAATAACATAAAACAAATTTACTAATGATATGAGGTTGCCTACTTATTATTCTTATCAATTAATATTTCCCAACAAATTATATATTCAATACAAAAATTTTCCAAATTATTCTGGAACCATAAATAGTTCTCTTATAATAATTAAACTTCTCAAATAAGTTATTTTGTTTCTGAGAAGTTTACTAAGACTTGTAATTCATTCTGCAGTCCTTAAATTTGATGTAATAAATCAATTAGAATTGGCCATTACAGTTGAAAAACAAAATGTGAATACATAGTTCCTAAAATTATTTCGATACTTTCACAAAAATCGTATAAATAGAACTTACTGACCTGCTTTCGTTATTATTATTTATTAATTCATATTTTCCACTTTTTTTTCAATTTACAGAAAAACTACTCTCATCCGAAGGAAGTGAACTCCGACGAGCGTTGTTCTCATTGAAGCAAGTCTTCCAAGAGGACAAAGATCTAGTGCATGCTTTTGTAGCTTTGGGCGGTCTTAACTGTTTGGTTCGTGTTGGCAATGGAGCTGATCAAAATTACCAGAATTATATATTACGCGCCCTTGGCCAGGTAAGATAGGAACAAAAAAAAAAGAAGAATATTTTTAATCAATCATTTCTACTTTAAAAGGAAAAAAAAAGAAAAAGATGGAAGTAGTACAAATTGTTTCCGTTTTTCTTAAAATAAATTTTAAAATGGTTTACACAATTATTTTAACATGGATTCTTTCGACATTCTAGGTTATGTTGTACGTTGACGGAATGAATGGTGTCATGAAACATGAACCAACCATGAAATGGTTGTATTCTCTAATAGCCTCTAAATATAGGTTGGTGGTGAAGACTGCGTTGAAATTATTGCTGGTATTCGTTGAATATGTTGAGACCAATTGTTATCTTCTGGTAAATGCTATACATGCTGTTGATAGTGCTCAAGGCACTCTACCATGGTCTAATATTATGAAGTAAGTATTTCGTATAGTTAACTTTCAGTCCAAAAATAGTCTCATTTGAAAAACTTGAAACATTATTCCCTATCAGGCTTCTCAAGGACTATGATAATGCTGATACTGAATTATTGATCTATGCAACATCTCTGATAAATAAGACCTTGGCAGGTTTAAATGATCAAGATAGTTTCTATGATGAAAGTGATCTCTTGGAGCAGCAAGGTATGGAAGGTGTCATACAACGTTATATGTCAAGACCTGGAACTGATTTAGATCTCCTTGATCAGCTGCAACTTTATGAAGCTGTTCTTAAGTAATTTGTTTTTGTTTTAAACTTATACCACCCTAATAACACAATGTGAATTCTTTTTATGTAGATTTGAAGATGGGGAAGCTGATGGAATTCGTTTACCTGATAATTCTCTAAGAAAAACTATGAGATATCGCCCAAGTACGGATACAGCTGAAAGAAGAAAATCACGTCGCCATAGTACAGGAACTAGTCCATCTGTAAATAAAGTCATACAATCACTAAAGAGATTTACAACAACAACACATGGAATATTAGATGAAGATAGTTCAAGTTCGAATAATTCAAATGAATATGCAAATAATGGTTATTTGAAAGGTACTTAAATATTAAAGTATTAAAATTGATATACTTTGTTAAGGTAGAAGGTAGTCCTCATATAGTCAATTAACATTAGCCCATTTATGTTTCTAAATATAAGACACTTTTCACTTTAATGAAACTGATGTTTGGTAAGATAGGAGTCATTTTTAAGTAAGCTTATGCTTTTGTAGAGCGAACTTGACACTGCCAAACTCCAAAGTTAAGCATTAGCATTATGTTTTTCTAGTAAATTGTTTTTTATAAGCCTAAATTTTGAAATTAAAAATAAAGCCTTATGTAATTAGAGATAATGCAACACTGCAGCTTACTTAATTACTTTTTTCTTCCAAACTGCACTAAAATCTGCTTTTCAATATTCTGACTTGAAAGTGACATTTCAGTAGAATTACTTAGCTGACGTCTCGTATTTTTTGTTGCCAAATCAGTGTTTCAGTCATTTAATCATTTCAGTCTATTGACTCAGTAAAATTCGCTTTTGTAGAACGATATTGAAAACTTTTAATTTTTAATAAGTACTTCCTATTTGTATATTCGATTTAGAGTGACTACCATCTATCATCTTTTACAATTGCTTAAGCATGTTAACCTTATTATTTTTATTTTCCAGACACGCGTCTAGAACCAAGTATTACGCCCGGTTTTCGTCGTCGACGTGAACGTGTCGAACGACAAAAGAGTTTCCTCCGAGAACAACAGGAAGCAGCAGCCAATGGTATTATGTCAGTTTTCGAAAAACCTACTGCATTTGGTAAGTTATAACATTTGTAACTATTACATAAATGTAATTGCATAATCATCCTCTTTGCACCATCCTTATGTATGTATTTATGTAAAGACTTTTTATTAATAGTAAACCAAACAAAAATTACGCTGCCATATAGCCTTAATATTTAATAATCATTCTAATGCTTAAAGCAATTTAAAGCTTTTTCTAAAATTGGTTTTTATTTCTGTTTCCTTCTTTTTTCTTAAAACAAAAAAAAATAACTCATTTAATAAAAATATCCAGGACAAATAGTAACCGCCATGCCAGTTCATTTGAAACAAAACAGCGATAGCCCTCCAGATTCACTTGTTCTAACAAATAATAATAATGATGCCAATAATTGTAGTAACAATAATGCCACTAACAATAGTCTCAATGCCAACAATATTACCAATTTCAACAACAACAACAATACCTACAACACAATCAACAACAACAACGGTTTAGAATATTGTAGTCCCTCAAAAATTATGTCTCCGACCAACAATGGTTTTGACAGAAATCGTCAGCAACAACAACAGCAACTTCAACCTCCAGTGAATCTTTCAAATAATGGTAAACAAAATGGCTCCCCAGAATTCCTTAGCAAAAAGAACCTCTTAATGAAAAGCAACGCCACTGTGATTAACGGTATTATGAAAAATATAAATCGCAATGAAAGCGAAAACCGAGAAGCAATCTCGTACAGTAGTCACAAAAAGTTCGAAAGCGATGCGAATCGTTTGAACAATTTCTACAGTCAGATGAGTACACCAAAGAGTCAGGCGGCAGTGTTATGTCAAAAGAACAACAACAACAATGCCACAATCGAGAAACCAGCAAGAAACAATGTGATAACAGCCGGAAGTGATTCACCATATCATCGTTTGCGAGAGATGCATTCACCATCTCCTGTAATGATGGATATGGGACTACCAGTTGTCCCTGAAACTGAAGTGGTAACGCCAAAGGAGCCAGTTTTTATACCACCACCTCCTCCACCGCCACCGCCGCCAAGTTTTTGGTATGCTCCGTTGTCAGTTCAACATCCTCCACCACCATCAGTGAACGGGGGGTCAAGTTTGACAGAAATGATAGCTGGCAAAGTGACACCAACAACAGCAACAACAACAGGTGTAGATGAAGATGAGGAAGTTGCCGGTGAAGGTGAGTATCTTAACGCTTTTGATCCTAACACTTCCTATTGTTCACTCTATAGAACTACTCTCTTGCGGTTACTATCTTCTTTACAAAAAAGAAACAAAAACATACTCATCTCATTCAAGCCGACTTTTTCCCTTTATAAACCTTACGCTTTCAGTTTTTCCAGCTGTTAAAAATTAAAACTTCTAAACTTTTAAAAGTGGATTTCCCACGATAACAACACTTCATTATAAAATGTCTTATTTTTTAAATAGATTCTGACAACGAAAATGAAAGACCACTGCTTCTGTTGAAAAGAGACCACACGGTAAAAGATTTGACAACAAAACTCAGTAATTTACCAATGAGTCCGACGCAGGAGGATAAACTACAAAATCGCATTGTTGGCGATATGACTGGACTGATATCAAAAGCCAAAGAAGGACTTGCTAAGAGCAAGAGCAAAGGAGATATTTCAAGGTGAGTTACAAAGAAATATATAATCGGTTATTTATTTTATTCGGAGCTAATATTAAGTTTTTTGAAAATGAGGACCTGAAATGTCCGGAAGCTGATTTTTTTTAATGTATTAATTGGGGAAAAAAGCTAAACTTCCTCCTTAAAAGCAGTGTTCTAAAACACTCTTGACGAATCATCACTAACAACTATAGATTTTTCTAATTTGATCAGCCTTGATCAGAAATATAGTATTGTAGCAGTTTTTGTGATTGATCTTGTTGAATCTCTATACTATTTTGTAAATTTCGATATTTTGATGTTGTTCTGTTTTTTAGTTCTACAGAAATCCAATGATGTATAAGCCTTGTTGGAACTAGAGATACTAGATTAGTAAATCTTGGACCTAAGTACAAACACAACTAATATCAATTTTTTCAATATGTTTCCAAAAACGTCCAAAGGGCGTCATTTTGATGTTTAAAAAATAAATATTTTTAGAGAGAAATTATTGTGTAATTTTTTTTATTGTTAAAAAGAAAGTATGCCAGAAACAATGGAAAACGGTGTCCAACGAATGGCTACAGTTACAATACCATATCTTGTCATTAAATGTTCCGTGACCAATTTGTACATTTACGACGAATTCCATTTTTAAGATCTTGAATAGAATTTGGCGTAGTAACAATTAACTTATCTTTCGGGTGGGTTAAAGAATAATGTCAAAATGTGTTGAATCAAAACATCTCGATAGCCAATTTTTTAAAAATAACACGGTAAACTTTTCTTCCTGTCATTACAAGAGCTCAACCATAAATTGAATTTTAAAAATTGTATTGCTTTTTAAAGCGGGTATTGTTCCATTGGAAGTTATGACATAATTTGTATCCTATTCAATATCAAAAGATAATAATATGATACATTGAAAACCAAAAAAAAAACAATTTAGATACTTGATTTATTATTTTTAATATTCTTACACACTGAATTTCAACCTTTTTTAACAGAATTTTCAACCAGAATAACGTTCAACCATTCCTTCAACAATTTCTTAGGCATATTTAGGAGCATATTTCTGATAGCACTGTACATAAGCTGTCTTTGCTGCATCTGCAGACATTCCCTTGCAGTTATTCCATGCATCCCATTTGGCTTTTCCTTTCAAATCAACTCCACCTGGTTTTGCAATATTACAATCTCCACAAGTTGCTTGTTTGAATAGTCCATAGAATTCCAAAAAGATTTCATCACTTGGCTTTTTAGTGAAGGCTTTTGCTTTTTCACACGCTGTTGCGAACTAAGTAAAAAAGAATTTTTAATCGCTATCCCAAAAAATCTATTTTAAGTTTTACTTACATCCATTTTTGTTAAGTTTTGAAATCCTAATCAAATTTGAAACAAAATTTATTAAATTAGTATTTCAAAGAAAGAACCAAAACTAATTGACTTACTATGGTCTTTAGTCAATATCGAAACGATAAGATCAAAATTTGCAATAACTGCACTCGTTTATATAGCAAACTGTTATCTTTAATTCGATTAAAAATTATAAATTATAATAAAGTTTCTATATTATTTTTAAATATGATAACACAAAATGTATTAATCATAAGTGAAGAACAAAATTTTAAATTATTTTACTAAACCGCAATAGCACTTCAGAAGGGGTATAGATTAGAAAAATTGAGGGATAGATTACAAAATAAAATCTGGGTTTCCCTCAGAACTAGGAGGAGGTGCTATGTAATAAAATGTAAGGCCAGATTAATAATAATTAAACGTTTAGTACTTTATTACTGCAATTCTTCCAACAGCTGCAAGACAATCATTAATTAAAAAGAAGGTAGTCACGAGATAGCAGAGACTGATAGCTGTTTCTAAAATTATAGGAAAACCATAGTTTCTATAGTTTTCACTTGCTGATTTAATTGATTGTTTCTCGCTATCGATATTTAGTTTTCAGTATTTTTCATTAATTTAAAAACTAATAGAATTGATGTTGGATCACAGGAAATGATGTCCAAATCCTGTATTTTATGAAAACCTCAGTGGTTTTACATTTCAACAATTTAAAAAATCACTTTTCAATGTTTCAAACATTTTTAATTGTATGTACATACATACATTATGTATGTTTGTATGTTTCAAAAAATATAAAAATGTTATTTTTTCAAGATTGTAAGAATTTTTACAATCGGTCAGAAAAATAAAGATTGTTGGAACAATAAGGTCAGTTAAATTGTATGACAAGCGTTCCTCAATTTCATTTAAAATATGATTAAACTAGTGTTGATGTTTTGTAATCCAAAGTATTTACTATAACATAAAAATGAAAATGCGAGGTTTTTTATAAATCAAATCAAAAAGTCTTTATTCCAACATAGTTGGCAGTCTTAACAGGTTTTTTCATAAATATTTAAGCGTATTGTGGAGCATACTTCTCGTATGCCTTGATGTAAGCGGCCTTAGCATCATCAGCTGACATGCCCTTGTTCTTGTTCCATGCTTCGTATTTAGCCTTGCCCTTCAAGTCCAATGCACCTGGTTTACTGATGTTACAATCACCAACTGTGGCTTGTTTGTAAAGTCCGTAGAATTCCAAGAAAATATCATCACTTGGCTTCTTGGTGAAAGACTTTGCTTTTTCTTGAGCGGTAGCGAACTAAAATATTTTAGAAAGTTTTTGAGTTGGAACATTTTTCAGAATTTAAAAAAATTTTAAAACTTACATCCATTTCTACAGTTGCTTGGACTAAGCTACAAGTAATTCAAAAAAATAAAAAATTTAATAAGAATAAAATTCGTTATAAAATATAAAACTTACATCTGACTTGTATCAAAAGTAATAAACGATTGATGAAAATAAATTAATTTGTTCAATCTTTTATACCCCCAAAAAATAAACGATTGGCAAATTTTTGGCAATACTTATAATTAAAAATTAACAAAAAAAAACAATAAACTGATATGAATTTTATTTATCTTTCTTATTATTGTATTGCCACTTCCACTTATCAAAATATGAATCAATACCTACTCCTATTATTATTGCAATTTACTTATCGAAATAAACAAAATGATGAAGGTGTGTTAAGTTGTATATTTGTTGGGAATATATTTCATTTTTGTTTATTATTTTTATTGCTAAACTATCCTTACAAACAATTATACGTCACAGCCTAGTTTTGTTAGTTTAGAAAAATATCTTTAACCTAAAAACATATTAAATAAATCATAAATCTATATCAATCCTTAAGAATTATTAAACTTAATTTGTTGATAAGATTAAATGAACTTTATTTTTAAATTATAATGGTTGTGTGAATTTTTTGAATTTGGTTTTCTGATACACTCTTAAATGAATCAAACGATTGAGGTAGGTGCGCAAGAGAAAATAAGGAATTTTAGCGGGCTTTGCAATTCTTATTTTTTGCATAACAAATTTGTATGACATTAGGCTCAGTTTTCATTTGGTCATACACGTAGGAGAAGGAAACGTTGTTTAATACTTTAACTTGACAAAAATATATATTTTTAATTCTATTTATGATTATGATTTACTTTTTTTGTAATACTTTCCCGTACACTATTTTGCAATAAAAGGCTTCATATTGATTTTAAAAAAAAACAAGCATTTTTAAAAAAATTCAATTAACGTTTATTTCATTATAAAGTGGTATGCGAATGAATGCCACGGTTATGGTTGCAGCACCATATTCTATGCATGAAATTTTCCATGGCTAATTTGCACAATTCAAACAGTAAGCTAAGATAACTTCACAAATTTCGTCTTTAAGGCCTTGAAACGATTGTGAAGTATTAGCATACAATTTTTCTTTCACGTAGCCTTAAAGAAAAAATGAAGATGTTAAACTGAAACAAAAAATTAAATATTAACATTTAAGCGTTACCAACAACGATTCATTACATTCACATGAGGACAAATTATGCGAAATCGATGAGGCAGAATCTACTTTCTTCAAAAAAAATGTCCATAAAGTAGAACTTTGTTGAACAATGTTTTTTTACCTTCTTCAATTCTGACAAAAGTATAATTTTAATAAATTTCTTTCTAAAAATAAACTTTTATGTTTCTAACATCTTTTATACAAATCTGCAAATTGTCATGTGATAATAGCTTTTGTGTGTGTTATTCCATGAGCTAAACTGTGCACCCGCAACATTAAAAAAAAAACTACCTTTCGAATAAATTGGACGTTGGACCAACCCCTTTTACCCTCTAAAAAATGTTGGATCTACTTAAGACTTAGAAAACTTCTAAGGAAGTGTTAGGTTCTAAAGAACCTCTTAACCTAAGTTTACCTTAGTCAGAATTTATTAATTTGGGGTTTCATATTTTTTTATGAATTCAAAACTTGCCCTACCACACTACCGCAAGCATAATAATAATATCAACTTTATAATAGTGGCTTGTATGTATGTTTATACATACTCAAATAAGATCATCAACTATCAACCATCATTAGTTCGATCAAACGATAAAATATTTATAATATTTTTTAATATCTTTAGCTGAAATTTAATAAATTGAGTCATACTTCAATAATTGGACATACATTATTTAATCAACCATAATTAATATCAAGGCTAATGCAGACATATATTATTGACGCAAATTTTTATCTGTCTCATATCGAATTTTTAGTAAATAATTAACTAACAAAATTATAGTAATTGATGGAATAGAAACTTTATCCTTTTTTTATTCTGGTTGATAACACGCAAATACAAAGTTCAAATCTTTATATGAGTAAATTTGTATTATAAACCGATATGATGGACTCAAAAACGGCTAGACAGATTTTGATAAAACTTTTTTAAAAAATCTTCAATCAGCTAAGTAGTGAAGTTTTTTTATCGATCACATTAACAGAAACTGAAAAGCATGGAACACCGCATGCTGCATCACCTAGTTGTTGTTTTTATTTATTATAAAGAGAATTGTTAGATTAATTTCGAAAAAAAGAAGAAAACAGAAAAAACTTACGTACATAGATATTTTGTGAAACAATAAGATTAAATTTGAAATTAATATAGATCTGTATGATAAATTTCTTATTCAATTAATATTTTTGTGTACGCTTAGCAATTTAATTAGTTATATTTCTTAAAGATGACACCACATGAAGTTTGAGATAAGAATAAAATATTTTTTATTTTAAAGGAAACAATAAAATATCTCACTGATACTTCAAGATTACAAATACTGCTAGTTTATCAATCAACTCGGATTAAAAAAGAACAATTAATTCTTGAAAATACAGGATTTCCTATTCCCCCAAAAATAAGTTTTTTGAAGTATTAATTTAGTTAAAGTTAATAAATTACTATCTTTTAAAACCCCTTTCGATAAGATTAAATTTTTGTATGAAGATATATTAATCTAGAATACTTGAACACAATCTTTAATGAATGTAACCTTTTCTATACTAAATCAATACATTGAATTCTATAAATTCGATTGATTCTTTAAATCAATTGATTGCAATCATTTGAATATGCATGTATTTATGAGTGTTATTTTCAATTTTGCAGGTACATTTTCGATCTTCTAATATTATCTTATTTTTGCGAACAAGACTTGATTATAACTTTTCATAAAATAAATTACATACTATAAGTTTATTGTTTTCTTTTATTAATTCCAGATCATCGAGTGTTGATCAAGAAATTAAAAAGGCTGATCCCAAAAAATCCGAAAATGAATTACATTGGGAAGAATTGGTCAAAAGCATGTCGAGGCCATTAAATCTCTGCGACATGGATTTTACCGATTTAAATTCAGAAGATGAAAAAGATGTTCTAGCACCACGTGGTTTAGGTGGTGGTATACCACCACCGCCACCACCGCAAGGTGGTATGGTAATCCCACCACCAATGATGATTGGACAAATAGTCTGCCCACCACCAATGAATATGCCACCCCCACTAACAAATCTAGTTCCACCTATGTTCAATTATAATAACCACCAAGGAAATTATAGTAATAATAGTAGTTTAAATAATTCTATTAATGGTGATGTAAGTGGATCGTCGACAGTGAAGAAAAATAAAAAGACGGTAAGTTTCAATATTTTCCGAAATAAAAAACTAACACTTATAATGGAAAAAAAATTATGTTTTAGGTAAAACTTTTTTGGAAAGAGGTACGAGAAGATATGATTCCCGTTGCAATTGGTAAGACAATTTGGGATGAACTACCAAAATCAAATGTAGATACACAAAAACTAGAGCATCTATTTGAATCAAGAGCCAAAGATTTAATGACTAAGGTAAGCTCGCATGCAACGACATTTTACATTATAGTTTTGTTTAATGATAATCCATAAATAGTTTAATTTTTGGTTTGAAAATGTCTTTAAAATTTCATTATGATATCAAAAATTCTGACCTGATTCTCCAAATCGAGAATTTTATTTTTGTAGGAGTCATAATAGTGTATAAAAAATGCATTATTTTCAAAATTCTGATATGTCAAAATTCGATGATTAAACTGAAATAGAAAAATCGAATAAAAGTACGTGACTTTTTTTTTTATAAAAATAAAACATTAATTAAGTTCTTTCGTTTTTCTAAAAAAAAAGTTTAAGACGAAAAAGTTCACATTTTTAAGATAGAATATTTCAAAATACAAAATTCTTAGAGAAACAGTGTTTTGTTTATAAAATATTTTAAATTATAATATTTAGAAATAAAGAATTTAAAGAATACAGCGTTTTGACAAAATAGTATCAAACTGTTTTATCCTTTTTGGCACTTCTCATGGAAAAATTCATGAAATCTCAAAAATTGACATATACCTTTATTTTGGTAGGAAACGTCTTACCATAAGAAAAAGAAGAATGCATCAAAATCTTTCATTCTCTAGGAATTGGGCTGCTTCCAAGTTGTTGTTTTTTTAGAGGAAAGAATCCTTATTTTAAGAAATTTTAATTCTAAAACTACTATTCTTCAAAAAATTAAATTATCAGTCATAAAAAGTGATAGCGTTTTGAATACAAATTACATACCCTAAAAATAAGTGAATTCTAAGTAACAGCTTTGTTTTTAGTATTGAATAATGTTTTCCAACTTTTTTAAAAAAATAATAAAGCTTAAGCTAAATTTACACATAGTCCTGCAAAATTAAGGCATTCACTTTGACAACATTTTCGGTTGCGATGTCATATATGCCATGTGTTTTGTACAAGTTTTCTAAAACTTTTTAGTGAAACAATAAATTTTTCGGGAATTAATAAACAAAGTTTAAAGAAATATTTTGTTTGCTCTTGTTCTTAAACATTTTATTTTTGAAAATGTTTTGTCCAAGGTAACTCTAAAATTAAAATTTTAAAACCTCTATAAAAATTCACTTTGCCTTTTAAATATTTGTGCTCCCACCAAATGGAGCTAACTTTTAATGATGTGGACGCATAAATGAAGCTTTCAAATCTCTTCGAAGTAAAGACACTTTTTATCTAATTTTCTTGGACTATCAACAGAGTTTTAACATTTCAAAAATCAGTGTAAGCTTACTAATTATTATAGATCTTCCAAATATTAATTGAGTTTTTCAAAGATTTCTTAAGAAGTTTTATATATATTGCAAGAGGAAGGACGTAATTCTTAACAAAACTAATTATTGCAAATATTTAATAAATTTACATTCAAGTTTAGTAATTTTTTAAACAATTTTATATATAGCTAAACTATTGATCTTCTAAGAATTCATAATTAGCACGCCCTAGTTTTATAGCAAGAATGTTAAATACTAACAATCATTAAATTATTAAAAACTAATGAACTTGATCATTCATTTTTTTCGAAAGGTTATGGTTTAAGTTTAAAAGCATCATCGCATTAAAACATCAAAGCATCAATAAAATAACGTCACTCCAATTTGAAAAAAAAACATACTAAATCATAAACTAAATCGATATTAAAAAACATTAATATTAATAATGAAATAAAAATTATAAATATTTTATTTAAAATTTAAATTAAATTATTATTATTTTGCTTTATTACTTTCACGCATTTAACTATTCTACTGGACTATACATAATAATATATGTATGCAACTGATAAATTGATATAACAAATCTATAATAAATTTAACAAAAAAATGTATAAATAAAAATCATTTAATAATAAAATTTATTAAAAATAATACAAAAAAAAACAGGAGGTGAGTGCAGTTTAAATGAAAACAAAAATCAATGTTCTTTTGTTTGTTTCTTCTTGGTTGTTGTGTCTTGTAGAAACTTTCCTAAGGCCATCCTTGCACAATTTTTACTGTTTATTCTTTTTACGATCATTATTTACAGTCTGTATCCTGCCTTAAGTGAGATTATTATTGATTGTGTAAGGGTGGCCTTAAGTGGAAACAAAATTAAATTCTGCAAAATCTATTTTATCACTTTTACTCTGTATGTTTTGTCTCCTCTCTATATGTTTGATCATAGTAAAAACCACATTTTATAGATTTTTGGTCTAAAGAAAAAAACACACTACCTATGTTTAATTTCACTAAGAAAAAAAATACACTCCTGCACAATATACTATAAGTTTTATTGAAACACCTTTGTAATTGTTGTTTGTATTTTGTTAATTTTTGTATTTGGTTTTATTTTTCGACACAATGTGCACTAAACAATGTCCCCCACATATTTGTTAATTTTAAGATTATAAAATAGGAACATTTAAAAAAAATAACAAAAATTTGTCTAATTTTTCAGAAACAACAAGAAATGAATAAAAATAAAGAAATTATCGTTTTGGATCATAAACGATCAAATGCGATAAATATTGCAATGACAAAATTACCACCACCTAGAGCAATCAAAGCAGCCATATTAAAAATGGACGCTACTGTAGTAACACGTGAAGGTATTGATAAATTGTTGAATATGTTGCCAACAGATGAAGAACGAGGAAAGATTCAAGAAGCTCAAGTATGCAACTACAAGCAAATGACAGGGTTGCCAGTATTAATTTTGTTTCTCATTTTTATTATAATTTAAAGATGGCAAATCCTGAACTTCCACTTGGTAGTGCCGAACAATTCTTGTTAACATTAGCCTCAATATCAGAATTAGCTGCAAGACTTAAACTATGGGCTTTCCGTTTGGACTTTGAGAATAGTGAGGTAAGTCTTGTTATACCTTATATAAGATATGATTTAATTACATTATTTTTCTATTTATATTTTAATAGAAAGAAATAGCCGAACCTCTAATGGATCTGAAGCAAGGAATTGAACTTCTACGCCAAAATCGTACCTTCAAATGTATTCTGTCGACATTGTTGTCTGTTGGAATATTTTTGAATGGAGCGCCAGTGAAAGGCTTTCAAATTGAATATTTAGCCAAGGTAAGGGAAAAAATCAACTTTTAGATCCTGTGAAAGATGTTTCGTATATTTTCTGTTAAATTAATTTGTTGTAATCTTAAGGTACCTGAAGTAAAAGACACTGTACACAAACACTCGCTACTGCATCACCTGTGTCATATGGTCATGGAAACGTGTACGGATACAACTGATTTGTATTCAGAAATTGGTCCAATAACTCGAGCTTCGAAGGCTGATTTTGCCGATTTAGCTCATAATCTGATACAATTGGAAATTGAATGCAAGTTATCGTGGGATAGACTGAAATTAATTGCTAAGCATGATTGTCCACCTCAATTAAAACAAAAGTTAGTAGACTTTTTGGCCGATTGTGCCGAAAGAATAATCATTTTACAAATTGTCCATAGAAGGATTATCAATAGGTAAGAATTCGCTTAACGTTATATTTTAATGACAAAATATATATTAAGACGGTTTTGTTCTCTTTTCTTTAAAGGTATCGAAAGTTCCTTTTGTGGCTGGGAGTGCCACAACACAGTGTTGCAGAATCAAAACCAAATGAATTCTGTCGAATTGTTTCGGAATTTGCCTTAGAATATCGAACAACACGGGAACGTGTTCAACAACAAATCGAAAAGAAGGCAAATCATCGGGAACGAAATAAGACCAGAGGCAAAATGATTATTGATGTTGCCAAATTCCGCACCAAAGAAGATCGAGCTGATGCTGAGTTAAAGTAATTATCTTCTTAGATCAAAAATGAATAAGGTATTCATATATTTTTTTTAAATTTTGATTCACAGAGAACTTCTAGGATCTCCTAGTCCTGGTAATGCCAGTCTTGATGGAACACTCACTTGGCGTCGTAGACGTGCTGAGAATCTCCGCTCACCGATCATCAAACAAAACGATGATAACTTCACCGATGGTGATGATGAAATTTTAGAATCCTTGGTTAAGACAGCAACAAAAACATCAGGACCAAGGCCGACGCCACGTGAAAGAAAACGTACACGACATGCCGATCGAAAATCATGTAAGTGCCGTATAAACAAAATTCCACCAATTTTATAAAATTCGTCTATTCCCTTCTCTATTTCAAAAATCGTTTCTTCAAAAAAACTATTTTGGCATTTTCTATACCTACCATTCTTTATTGTTCAAACTCACCCATAATTCATTTTCAAAATTCCATTTCTTCGAAATTCACTAATTCCCATTCATGAATTTTTTAATAAGTTTCATGGCCGTTATTGAAACCAATATATTATTTTCAATAAAAATACAAAAATTAAAATAATAAATGTATACGTTTGGGTAGTGAAGAGATCACGAACGAGAGAAGGATTCACCATCGAAAAGGCACCATCGCCATAGAATGAAATACCTACATTAGCTAAAACACAAAAATGTGGTTAGTTTTTCCAAAAACCAAAAAAAAAAACATCAAAAGATTGAATTTTGTTTTTTGCTTTTAATTATTGCCCTTTTTTGTGCTGAGTTCAATCAAAATATATATTTTTCCCGCATGCATGAAATAATAATAATTTTGAAAATCTTACTTTTTTCATCTATATGTAAATCCCAGTCGAACCTTTTTTTTATCTAAGAAACCCTTTGCAAAACTCTTGACCCTTAACTTAGACTGAGGGTTCCACATAAAATATATAGAAAGAGACAATTTTTCAACAATAAAAAAAATTTCTTAGTTAACTTAGTTATAAAAATAGGATTTGATTTTATGATTTTACTAACTGATTTTTATGTGTCCATTGTAAAATTGGCCCAAAAATGTATATATTTTATGTGTCGTCTGGGTTTATTCTGTTATTTGTGTTTTTTTTTGTTATTGTGCTGTATTAAAAATCACACCAAACTATTATTGTACTGAGAAAAATGAAAAACAACAACAGTACAGTTCCCTCAAGTGAGGGAGTTTTAACTTTTTTGAACTTTATTAATTTGTTTTTATAATTTCTGTTTATTGATTTTTTTTCTCGAAAAATCAATCTTAAGTCCTTTTTTCAATAAAAGTCACACTTATGTTCTGTTCATCAAGGAATAACAAAAAGCATCTTAAGTTTTGAAATACATTTTTAAGTAAGTTGAGCTTTTTTGAGGCGACTTAACTTTTTTGTTTCATTATCTTATCTTATTATATTTAACAAAAAACATACAAACATATGTAATCGTCTTGTTTTTGACTACAACAATATTCACCTCAAAAGATTTCAACGTGAAGTTCACTATGTCCAATACCTCAGGCTAAAATAAGCACACTCAAAAATTATTTTTTACTTTTAAACGGTATATTCGCTTAAATAATTTGTTCACACATAATTTCTTTCTAATTAATACCATTGTGGAAATTATGATTGATTATGAAAAATGTACTCAAAAATAGTTGAGACATACACAAAGCACAGTTCTTGTTTTTTAGTACACACGAAATCTTTCAGACGCACATAATACTCTACACAACACATAAAGGAAGGAGCACATTCACTCCCCCGTTGTATCTTTTTTATTTCTTATTTCTGTTCAACCCTTTATTTCAAAAACAGGACATATGTAACCCACCTACTGTTGTCTAAGTTTCTGGAGTAAGCTCACTGTTAAATATTGCTCAAGAAGCACTTAACAAATGGCTATCTCGTTGAAAGCATAAATATAGGTTTGTATATCAGCTCTTTCGTTTTATGTAATATTGAAAGTGAAAAGTGTACAAATTAAACAAGGAATGAAATATGTCTCTTTACTTTCATATAACTAATAATTGTATAAACTGGTATCTGAGTTTATAATTATATTTATGGGGTTCTTAAGCCAAGAAAAAGAATTGTTTTACCTCTTAAAAAAATACTCATATTTATGTCCTTTTATAATAACAACAAATACGCTGATGCAAGCTTTATTAATAATATTTTGTATGTTGTTTATGTTTTCCTATTATGTGTTTTATATATTTTTCTTACAATGATACTCAAACAGATTTTTTTGTATATGAATTTCAGTGCGTCGAACATTAAAGAATGGCCTTACCGAAGAAGAAAAGCAACATGTTGCAGCTTTAATTAAAACTTATTAGGTAGTTTAAATGGCGAATAACAGCTACAAATATAAGCGCGTATACAACAATCATCATCAATCACATAAACATAGATTTATTATCATCAAAAGTACCTACCTAACTATACTTATATTATCTATAAACTTGTATCACCTCTTAAAATGCCATCATAAACTCAACAATCAGCGGAACCAATCGAATTATAGATATGATAGGGGCAAGACCCTTAACAAAAAAGAAACAATTAAACTAAATCGAAACGAAAAACAAACAAAAATAAATAAAACGATCTCAGAAGTTTCCGTGTTGTCCGAATTGAGTTTTGTTTCCCATACTCAGGACTTTCATAAATCCCCTCATCTCACATTTATATCCATTTTGTAATCATCCATTCAAACCGAATGCCTTATAATTTAGGTATACATATATTTACATTAGAAGTAGATTAAATCTTTTAACTCTGAGAATCATAACTTTTAATAACTCGAAAATCAAAAGAACTTACCTTTCCAGTTAATTATTTTTTAATTTTCTTTCAAAAATAATTATAAAGTATTACCTATTATTTAAAAATTAAAAATTATACTTGATCTACAAAAAAATAATCCTTTAATATTATAAATTTTAAGTGTTGGATGTGGATTTTTATGTTGGGACCCAATTGTTTTTAATTATATCTTATATAATATTGTATTCTTTTTTTTTGTTATTTTTGTATAAATTATGAAATTATTTAATTCTACACATCACATTAAATTTTGTTTAGTTATTATTATTTTATTTTGTTAAATATATAATTAAAAAAATGAATTATCATTGTAAGTAATGAAGAAACAAAAAATACTGAGAAAAAAATATGAATTAAAATTAAGAAATATAACATTAAGAAAACAATAAAAGCTATAAAACAATTAAAAAAAATAAATTCTAGTTTTATTTTTCATTTGTTAAACGTTTTCATCCTAAGGAAACTTCGTGTTTTTACCATAAGTGCCTTTAAATTAAATGCGAGAGTAAAATAATGAAGAGAGATGGCAATAACTTTTTTGAGACACAGAGGAGGTAAATTACTCTTTTTTGTAACTCAAGCGTCTTTGGGTGCAATTGAAACCGCCGAATTCGTTTTTGTAACGTTTTATTTTATTTTTCAAAAACTAAAAAAACAACAACAAATAAAATCTTGTAAAAAAAACTTATCTTAATTTTGTCTTAAATATAAAATTCATAATCTAATTAAATAATTTATAAAGAAACAAAATTTTGAGCGATACTACCCATTTGTACAAGGCTGCTGAACATAATCCAGACAGAAACCACGATTGTCTTCATCTAATGGTGCTTCAATGCCATCAGTGTGGAAATACAATCGAAAAGGACGTACACTCGCTTTATTTTCAAAATCAAACAAAAACAAAAAATATTTGTAATTATTTATAATATATATGTAGAAAAAACTTACTTTGAACAGTCTTTTGATCAGGGCTTACTTCAGCATTAAAAGTTCCACCACAAACACGATCTTCACAAGCACTAGCTGGTGGAACACGATCAGCAACTCTTATACAACCAATTAAAAGCCAGTCATTGGGACAAGAATTTGTTTGAGCTTGATTTGTCCCACTGCCAACCATTGCCATAACTGGAGTATTTGAATTACCCGAAATTGTGAAGGATCGTGACCGATTATTTTCTTCAAAAATCAAATTTACATATTATTAAACTCCAACACTCAATGTTTATTAATAGGCAAAGGGTGTCTCAAAAAATTCAAAAGATCTTAGCTTCACTTTTTAAACAAAAACTTTTAAATTCTAACAATTCTAGTGTCATGTTCCATTTTCATCCATCTGTCAGCTATCAACTTTTTTCTTTGTAAAGTGTAAACTTGTTTTTGAGACACCCTTTTAAAAGAATACGTAGATTACACACCTTGATCCATGCAAGCATTATATTGAATTCCACAGAAATTTCTCTCAGTTCGAATGCAAATACTGTAATCTTGATTTGACAGTTGACGTCCTGATACTGTGTTGAAATTGAAACTCCTAACACGACCACTTATTCCGGTGTGATATTGTAGGCAGCCCTGATCGGCTCGATATATTCCACCACAGTGTATTTGTGAAACACGAATTCGCCATAATCGTGGAAAAGATCCACTTGTTATGACAGATATAACAATGGGATTACTCTGTCCCAATCCGGCATCAATGTACACTAGAAAATTTGATGTTTTGAAAGAGTTTGAGAAAAGTATATATTATGTAGACTTACTATGATCACCAGCTGAAGAACCACAAATAGTTGGAGCAGGACTTCCACCGGATATTAAAAGTTGATCTTGATTGCAAATATGATTGAGAGATTCTGGTTGAGCTATGGAAAATAAATCAAGATCCAATCTATAAAGACAAAAATAAACCAATCTTGAAAATCTTTCGCTTTTTGAACTATGTTATCTTTTCACCTTAATTGACAAATATCTGGATGAATTTTGTGAACAGTCACTTGACAACTTCCTGTTCCATCATAAACATCGGGATGGTTTGGATTTACAAAATAAGTGGAATTTTCTCGAATATTACCATTACATGTTTGCATGACTATAAGTTACAAAAAAGTCTTAAAAAGTATGTATTACATTTATTTTTGATGTTAAACATACATATACAACATAATCCATAACCACCGGCACAGGGTCCTGCTGGAATGCCACTTCTTATAAGACAATCTTTGCTTGATATACAATTTCCAATTTCACCAGATGGTGCTGTGCATGTAGCAGCTCCACCATGAACTACCGAAAAAATAGGTAAGACTTAAAAGAGAATAAGGAAAAAGTCAACGCTTAATAAATAATTCGCACATGTTTCTTATTATGTAAAGAATCTGTTAAAAAATAGTACCTACATGTATTTTAAGACACAAAAATGTAAATGCCATTTAAATTCTATAAGAAAAACTTTAATTTATTAAACTTTTCATCGAAAATCGTTTGAGCCGTTTTTTAACTTCCCATAGAAAATTATTGTAATGGGTCCGATTTTTCAATTTGAAAATTTTGAAATTTCTCAACGTTTCAAGGTCACTACAGTCGAAATAAAAGATTTTTAGAAAGATTTTTGTGCGTTCGTGTGTACGTATGTACGTTTTTTTCGTCGTCCATATCTCAAGAACCAGAAGAGATATACTCGTAGACTTTAAATACATTTTTTTATAAGGATAATAATGCGGAAAGATGCAGAAAGGACTCTCAAGAAAATTGCGTGGCTGGTTTTTTTTACTATAGCAGTTTAATAATAATTTGAATTTTGGTTAACCTTAAATATCTCACGAACCAATGACGCTAGAGACTTCAATTAAATGTTATGTTATAAACTGATACCAAACCATTATATCAGTTAAAAATCAGATTAATGTTTTTTTTTTCTAAATCGAAAAAACGAAAAATAAAATCTTATTTTGTGCAACGAAAAATGACGTTTTTAACATCAAATTGACAGTTTTTTTTATAAAAATAAAAACCTAAAAAATAAACAATACTCAAAGTTGGGTAAAATTGATTTTCGACACTAATATCTTTCCAAAAATTTGAGATTATGTCTTCCAACTAATCTTAACTTATAAGAAATATTGTTTTCAACATTCGGTAAAATGTTGAGAAAGATCGAATTGACAGTTTTATTAGAAAAAATTAAAACCTAAACAAAAAAATTAATAAAAGTTTTCAAGACTTTGAGATATTATCTTAAAACTACTTAAATATATTTTTTAAAAAATATTCTTATCAACATTCAGTAACATTTTGAGAAAAATCGAATTGACAGTATTTTTTACAAAAAAACTAAAAACCTAAAAATAATTTAGCAAAAGATAGTAAAAATTGACTTTCGACTCAAATACATTTTCGAAAATTTATGGCTTCCAAGAAATGTTATCTTATGAAAAATATTGTTTTCAACATTCTGACAAATTTTGAGAAAAATCAAATTAACAGTTTTTTTTACAAAAAATAAAAACCTAACAAAAAACCAATACTAAAACTTGGTAAAAATGTAATTTTGACTCAAATAGCTTTTCAAAATTTAAAAATATTGTCTTCAAACTTTTTTATTTCAAAGAAAATATTGTTTTTGATATTCAGTAGTTTTTTTGTACAAAAATCCAATAGTCCGTTTTTTTCATAAGAAAATAAAATCTACAAGAAATAGCACGCAAATTTGGTAAAAATTGATGTTCGGTTCTTGATACTTCTCAAATTAATTTCATACATCCAATTTGTAAAAATTTAAGAAATGCTACTTCAATTGGTAAACATTTGTTTTCGACTAACAATCATTTAACAAAACAAGATTTTCAAACTAAACTATTTGTTTATATGAAAAATATTGTTGGTAATTTTATTTTTTTTTAAGAATAATTCAACTAACAACTTTTTTAACCCAACCCTACAAACTTTTAAACAAGACAAATTAACAGAGGGGATGGGAAGTTATCAGTGTGGGTCGCATCCCAGGCTCTTTTTTTTAATTTTTGCATAAAATTGCATACATACGTATAATATGTAAACCGTTATGTGACAATTAGAGAAAGTTAACACCATTCTTCTTAAAAAGTAAAATAAAGTTTATGTTGATTAAAACAAAAGATTAAAACATTTTTAATTATTTGAAAATTACTCAATCAGAGTTATCATTGAAGTCTTGATTTTCTTAACGGTATCGTTAAATTTATTCAATTTTAATCCCATAAAGAAAAATTTGGCATTAGAATAATAAAGAATTCTAAAGAAGCATTTTTTTACATGTAAATTCAGGATTAACTTTTAAACTCGTAAAAAATCTAGCAAGTTTAAAACTGGTGTTATTTTAACATGATATTGAAAATCTTTCCAAAAGGAAATGCTCTTTGGAATTCGTATTTCTTATCTCGCATTTAATTAATAAATATGTGATAATATTGTTAACTAAATATCTCATCTATTTTCAACTCAAACTACAAAAACAATCACACATTTTTGTGTTTAACATTTTGCGATTTAATTTAACATCACATTCAAAAATTAGGAAATCATCATCAGTTTTTTGCATATTCAGTAGCTTGATTATATTCCAAAATTTTAAAGAGCTATTGATCAGCTGAACTTTTTTCCAAAGAAACCATTTTAAAAAAAATGCTTTAAATGTTTTTTTTTTAAGTTTTTCTAATTCACCTTAAAACTATTTTTATTTCTAAAGCAATCAAAACATTTTTATATTCCCACTTCTTATTTTTCTTTTAAAGTTACATGTAAATTTAAAATAATAAACACACCCACACTTTTGTTTAAAGAAAAAAAAAAGATTGAAAAACTTTCGATTCGATTTAAAATATTCACATACACCTTGGATCACGTTGAAATCCCCATTGACCGAAAAATAAATCCTTCCAGGAGCTTTTGCCCGTTTTCACTGCACACGAAATTTGTTGCACAAATAATAATGTTAAAAACGTTACAATAGCACTACGAAAAAACATTATAACCAATAAAATGTTCACAAGTATTCAGCGGATACTCTAAGGATTTTTAAATTTCACTTTTGATCTACACCTTTCGAGTTCATGATCACGAATGCACCGTTTTCGCACCAAAGATTTCAATTTAAAGTTTTAAAAAATCTTCAACAACGTAAAATTTTGTTGGTGTTGTCTATGTTTTAATTATATCAAGCCATAGTCACACATGTTATAAATTCGATCGTCAAAGCGTTAAACCCTACATTATACACCTTATATTATGTTCTATGATGAACTGAACTCTTACATACTACATACATTATGTACAAATATTGTTTTTACTTCAAAGCGTCAATGGGAAAAAACGACTACAATTAGTTACGCTTCCAATGAAAGTGAATATTCGTTCTGTGACAATAAATATTTCGTTTTCACTTTCATCAGAGTGGAAAATTAATTAAATTATATCACACAACGCGATTTGAAGGTGTTTTCCCAAATCAAACCCATAAATGCCTAACACCATATGCGTCTCTTTATTCATATTTTAAATTTTGTATGATAAAAAAGTTATGCATACTTATGGCGTAACCAACATCAATGTCATTCCACTTTGAATTTAGAAAAACGGTCATTTTCAGGGCTACAAAGCTGGGTAATGAGGTTCTAATAAATTAATTGTGTTGTTGGAAAAAAATACAAACGCCAGTTCAACGCTCCAAGCCGATTATGGTGTACATATATCAAGAATTGTTTTTGTAATGGTACCACATTTTCCATAAAACCAAAATCTTCCATCTTAATATAACAATTAGGAACAATTAGGCTCCTTAAGACTTGCTCTGAAAACTACGTCACAATTTATGAAGAGAACTAAAAAATATAACTGAATAATTTAAATAAATAAACGTTATTATTCAACCTAATAATTTGTATCAACAACTTTAAAATTTTCCGGAAAGGTGGGTTAATCAGTTCATATTTATATCTTACATATTTCCCCCATTATGCATAGACTTATAAAAGGCCTTAGGTGCTATAGTGTTGTATAAAAGTGATTGAGTAATATAAACTCAACTGTTGCATAATTTCAATTACAATTTAATTCAAAATATTCCTATCAACAAGGCTGGAAATTTAAAAAAATAAATATGCAATGACGACTTATTTTGTTTAACTTTCATGAAGATTAAAAAATAAAAACCAATAGGTAAATTCAAGAAGACAAGGTTCAAAACCTCATGAAATCAAAAAAGTAAGAACTAAGGATTCAAAATTCATTATTGTGCAAGAGATTGTAAAATTTCACTGATCCGTTAAAAAGTCATTTGAAGTTCTAGATGATTAAGTACGTAGAAAGTAGTTTTTTTTAAATATTTTTTGTTATACAGTATAAAAAGTTAGAACAAATTGTTATGAACACATATGTATTTGTATAAACAAAAATTGCACTGCCAGTTTAAAAACCTATTTAATCCTCGTATAAGAAAATGCTGGTATATTGATATTTCAAACAAATTCAATGAATATTTTACGGAAATCTCTGAAAAATTGAAACCGTCTTTTCCTTTGTACATACGAGTATATTGATTGCAACTGTCCTGATCAACGCAGTTTAGATTCCGATTATTTACTACCTAAGAGCTTTGCTTTCGATGCTATTTCCTCTTTTGAAACGTATAAAATTATTTTATCAAGGGAAAAAAACTCTTGTACTTCAGTGTGTTTACGGTTAAACACAGTGCGTGTATTAGGAAAATAGGGAGGGATGAAAGAGGAGATACCGCTGCACATTGGGCTTAAAATGTTGAATATTGAAATGGGAAGGAAACAGAGTTTGATAAAGCATTCCATATTCTCGATGATCTCTATACTTCACAGTACAGAAATAAGACGATAGTAAGAGGGAGAGGAGGATTCTCCTTTTTTGGGACAGACAAACGCTATTTTCCATCCTGTAAAGTAGGAAAGATGGAAAAGCTTACGCAGTTGTTTTGCCAGCCAGGGTAATTCTATCAGAGTCAGCGGATTTGTGTATGTTAAGGTCTTTCAGTACTTTTGCAACTGCACGAGTGCGAAAGAAGATTCGTCCCATAGAATCGTTTACGCTCTCAAGAACAGGAGGACTCATGACAATCTCCTTTGGGACATTGTAGTATTTTTTGGTTTAATTTCTGATCATGCAAAAATTTGGTTCGGCGAATATGACCATTACAGGTCTTTCTAGCTTGGTTGATGTTATTCCGGTTTCCTCAGTCGGGTTTGCTTTATAACAACAGAAACTTACATCTCTGAACCGAATAACCTCTTTACAGCTCAAATCAAACCATGAGTTCTCTTTGGGTTTGATAGATTTCACCCTATTCGGGGTAAAATTTCTCATTCCATAATAATTGAATTTGTAACCATATCTGCCCTGAAATCGACGGTTTTGCTGATGATATATCGTTTACCTACCAGTCAAACTCACAACACAATTGTAACATTCAAATTGAAGAAGATCTCGAAATTCTAAGAGCTTGGTTCTCTGTCCTTAAGTTAATGCTTAGTGCAAAAAAAAAACTAAAATAATGTCATTCAAAACTTCTAGTCATCAGCTTTGCAATTTCAATTTTATATTTCATTTGTCCAATTGTAGAAAATTCACCTTTCCCTTACATAGTTGTGGTAGACCTAATTTTCAAGCAGCTGGTTCTTGTTCTGATACTTGTTTCAAACTTGATTCAGTGTACAGTTTTAAATATTCAGGAGTAAAAAATTCATTTTAATCTTAACTGGAAAGATTATATTTTCAATATAAAAAATTATTTGATGCTCATTACTAGAAAAATGTATCTACTTTAACCGTTCTGCTCACAAAAAGTTTTAACTTCAATTTATCACACTCTAAAATACAATTGGGGTTATCGGGAACTTCTTTTCCCATGGATTTGTTCCCATATTCGAAAAATTGGTACCTATCGGGAATTTTTAGAAATTGGGAAAAAATGCCGTTATTTAGTTGTCGGAATTGAAAACGGACCAAACAATGTAAGCAATTCTCAACAAAATAATAATGAAAATATAAATAAAAATGTATCTTTTTAAGGTCTAATTCAACAAATACTCACCAAGTTCACGTTTTAATTAGTTTTATGAAAAAAAAAAACGAGATATTGCTAATGGTTTCACAACAAATCGGTCTAAAGAAGATGTATCCAAATTTTAGAAAGAAGTAGAAAAAGAACTTAACAGTTTCGGCCCACCAACAAAATCTATTTCTGAATGGAATAAAGTAGGTGATAAGTTGATAACCTTAATTTTGCCTTAGAAGAATTGGTGGAAGAATGCCCAGATGCTTTAAATTTTGGTCTCCCTACAAAAAAGCCACAAAAAGGCATAACTCCAAAAAGAACTCTGCAATAAGGTTGAAGAGGCAGTTGAGGCTATGAAGCGACACCAAACAGAAATGGAATGCCATTTCAAGAAAACATACAGGAATAATGACAAAATTAGTGTGTTTCAGAGGAAGATGTTGGATGAAACCTCAAGGCACAACCTTGAAATGGAAGTGATGAGAATGTAGGAAGTTAAACCAAGGCTCGAGTTCCAAAAAAGTTTACACAACAATTAAAAATTTAAATTAAGGATTAAGTCTAGGATGAAAACAAACAATTTTTTTTCACTAAGAACTGACTGTCAAATCATTCCAAAAGTATGTCCGAAAATAAATGTATTATTTTCATGTTGGCAAAATTTGTTCCCAAGGAAAAAGAATTCCGTGAAGAGTTCCCGATAGTAGGAACTTGCGCCCGGGAAGGGGAAAATTCTTAGGGAAAAATGTTTCAAAAGGAATTCCTGATAAGGCTGAATATGATTTATCTGGTGTGTTGGTGTGTTTCATATGGTAATTCTTTAAGGCCCTTGTTGATGGCTCAAAAACATCTAATTTCAATCATTTTTAAAAACGATCTATTAATTGAAAGTTGGCCCTTATTCAAGGATTTGGGAATTCTACCTTTTTTTCAAATAAGGTGGTAACATTCCAAGTAGGAACTCGCAGTTATATAATCTACGCATAAATAATATGCATCTTGTCAATATTCCCACTGCTCATAACACTCATTTCTCTAACTTTTATACTGTCGCAGCACCCAAGTCATTCAATAACTTACCAACATCTTTAAGAACTACTCAAAATTTAAACTCTTTTCTTAAAAATGTTAAAGACTAGCTTTTCACTATTAACTTAAATTGTATTGATAATTAATGTTAAAGAAACTTTGATGTATAAAAACTGAAATTAATCCTCTTTCAAAATATCGTTATAACTTATATAGACAATGTGTGTAGATAAGTAATTCTAAACAGTCCTTGCCATAAAAAAAAGGTGTTGTGTTCTTATAAAGTCGACAACTTAAGAGGTAAGACAGCTTTAAGCTTAGACTTGTAACTATGGCAAACAGTCGAAAACTAAAAAAAAATGAATGCAGAAATTTTGGTTCGATAGATTGGAAACTAGGCCAATATTGCACCCACGCGACGCGATTGAATTTTTATTCAACTACAAAGCCGTCATTCATCCAAAACTTAAGAAGTCAAAACTCACATTTTTACGTTATTTTTTAAGGCAAATATGAAGCTACCTAGAAGTTATATATATTTACTATCTGACCCGACACACGTTGTGTTGTCATATAAATAATTTCTAGAGAATATTTTGCTGAAACTAAATAACTTATTGTAAGTGTGTAAGGACGTGGTATATAAGTGGGAGAGGTACAGAGCACTGTTAACGATGACAAAATATTAAAATAACAAATCACCCAACAATTTTTTTTAACTTATTAAAATTAATTCTTTAAAATTATTTACATATCGCTAATTATGACAATACTACACAAAAACGAAATCAATCCCTTAATGCAACAGAATGTACTACATTTTTTGTGATCCCTTCTTTGGCCAATACAAACAAACTATATGCTTTGCAAAAACGAAATCAATCCCTTAATGCAATATAATGTACTACATTTTTTGTAATCGCTTCTTTGGCCAATACAAACAAAAACGAGAGCACACCACGTATATTTGCACGTGTGAGAAACATGAAGGGCTCAAATGTAAGCCGCAGGCAGACATCGTTGGAAATTGAAGGCTTTTGAAGTGAATTGGCACAGCTGTGGGTATAATCAGGACTCGCGGTAATAATATATTTTCACCTTGGAATTTGCCATTTAGAATTATAGTTTCGAAAACATTTTTCATCATTTTTTTAATTACTATAATAGCGTGCCGTTGCACAACCATGCTGGGTTCAAATAACGAAGTAGAATTACCGGAGATCCAACCTTCAGTTGTAAATTATGCGATGGTAAGTCCAATGAGCTCAAAAACTCAGTTGGATAATTTACAGCTCCAGTAGTACACAAACTGTATCAATAGATTTGTATGACACCAAGTCTCCTGTTAACAAATGTTGTATCTTGAGATTTAATTCGTTGACATCCACATTTTTTGCTGCCAAAATTGCTCTTTCTTTAAAGCCACTCATGATTTTTATAATGTACGTGTACATCGTTAAATATCTGGTGAATGAGATCAATAATCGTGCAGAAATCGACCAGTAATTTTATGCATCCAGTTTCAACTGTAGTAACTTTTCCGTCGCCTGTATCTAACAGTTGGTTTGAGAATTTTTCAGCGGATGGTTCTTTAAGCATTTGAAAACACATGTTTCCTGCCGAAACTGCTAGCATGATGTGGCCATAAATGGTTCTTTGTTCTTTATTAATTAGTAGGACACGGCGAGCAACAATCGCTGCGATTTCTACAGTATTGTATTGCAGTTCTAGATTCAATTCAGTGTCTATTAAATCAGATGCATGCGTATACCGAAATGACTGAGTGGTAAATTGGCAATGACAATGCAAAGCAATCAATGGTTTGTTGTGCATAACGTCACTGAATAATATAGTAAGATCGTTGCACCGTGTACGATTTTGATGCAATTAAACCATAGCACTTAGAAATATAAAAAAAAGATAAAAACCTATTCTCAGATCTAGCGAATGTATATGCAAAATTTCATTGAAATTGGTTAAGACGTTTCGGAGGAGTATGGCAACTAACACTGTGACAGGAGAATTTTATATATTAATTAAAACAAACCATGAGTTACGCTTACGACTAAGCTAAGTTTTATTTGATATTTGGATCCAACTGAACCAAACGTTTTAGTTTCATATTCCATCATTTTCACTTCCATTTCAACAAAATAATTTGTTTATTTAAATACAAACTTAAAAACTAACAAATTCTTAAAAAAAAACATCATTACAAATCATCGCAGTCTTCCTCAGTCACCTCGTTCGACCACTGTTCCACCATTTTCTTCGGAGGCAGTCGAAACCGCCACTCGTCTCTGAAATACTTGTATACATCTTCGCCCAATTTCAACAGCTCAACAGAAACTTGTTTCTCGTCGGGCTTCCATTGACGCTCCGAATTGCCAAACATCTCCATTCGCACTAACGCAGTCATTGACGCACTCAGATACTTCTTTATCCCATTGAACAGCTGTGGCTTTGAGAGAACAGTGGATGATGGGACACTAGGTTTGGGAGTGATTATTACCGCAGGGAGAAGTGCCTGTGAGGCTTTTTCTGTGAGAAGTTCTTCATTTTTTATTTCCAATTCGGCGATTTGCATTTCAAACTCGCATGTTTTCTTATTCAAATCAATCGCAATCTCTTCTGATAGCTTCAATTTATCTTTGGTCTGTTCCAGGGCTTCCTTAAGCTCGGCAATCTCTTTCTCGGCTTCTTTCTCTCGAGCTAGGTTTTCTTTTTTGAGGAAATCGATTTCGCTTTCGTATGCCGTGCATGTAGCGTCTAGAGTGGATTTGCTGACGGTCTCTTCAATGGAATCAATCCTGTCCACGGTCAGGTACTCAACATCTTCAATGCTTAAGATATTATCACCATTGGAGATCTGTGCGTTTGAGTGATTAATTTCATGGCTTGCTGGAGGTAACTCAATATTGCAGGCTTCCACCACACTAGGATTATCTTCGTCGTCGTCAATTTCTTGAAACACATCCTCTCCCAACGAGATAGTGGTTTCGTTGAATTCAAAGTTGTCATCCAAAGGGACATTCTGGATCAAACGAAGTCCCTTGTTGAGAATTCTCGGAGTTTCGGGGGCGTCAATAATTTTTATTTTCTTCGCTTTGGGTTCCGGGCTGGAATCTATGTCTCTGGGCAGATTTGTCTTGATGTGGTTTTTAAGAGAGACGGTTGAGTATGTATTCCAGTATTCTGGATGCTGACCCCATACGAAGGCACCAGGTGGAGGAATCAAATGTTCATCTTTTGTGGGCGGGATTGATGTTGGCTTTGGATTAGGATCCAAAGAGTAGTCCAATACTTTGCTACTTTTAAGCCGATCCAGCGTGGGAATAGCTGTGGGAGTTAATCTGTTCTTTTTGTAGTTCATGAAACACTCATCCTTGAAGTGAAGTCCACAGACTGATCGATTTCGGGCTTGACTAGTTGCCAATGAATTGAGCATTGTGTAGTTGGCGTATTGAGTCCATTTTTCGAGACGTTCTTTCTTCGTTATCGGGTAATGAAAGAAAGACATCTGAGGGAACTTTCGAGTGGAAACTTTGCATGTTCGGAATGTACATTTGCAACCACCCATTGTTTGTTTGTTTTCTGTTTGTTTTCAAGATTATAAAATTATTAAATAAATTTTGTTGAAAAGTAAATAAAATAAAGAAGCCAATGCTGAAGATTGAATAGTGTAGTGAACGCTTGAAGAATTCATTTTGTTGCTGTCAAAATTTTGAAGAAAAAATCAACAACTAAAACAGCACTGCCAGGTAAAGTTTATAACTGTGTTCAGAGAGACTTATAGGAACTCAACAATGCCATTGGATGTTATTTTCAAAAAGAATTGTTTGATAGCCTGAAAATTTGTACATGGTTTTTTCGGTCAACAATTTCGGATTTTTGAATCTATTTTAGAATAAACAATTGTGAAATGTCTACTACCCTAAAGCCTAGTACATACTTGTGAACCATCTCATGAACCCATACAAATTTTAGTTTTTGGTTCACCCGTGAACTTGCTCGTGAAGCTGAGTGGAGAACAAAGTGGAGAGTTTTCGTTCACGGGCTATTCACGTGCAAAATGTACGGGAACTGTTGGTGAAGCTTTGACATTTGGTTTGTTCATGTTCACAACGTGTACTCACAAGTGTGTACCAGTGAGCAATGTCAAAAGTTCACTTTCTCCACTGGCGAACGTTCACTTCACGAGGAAGTATGTACTAGGCTTAAGCATGATGTTGGATAAAAAAATATTTAAGGCGTTACATTTTTTCCAATGGATCAATTTATTTTCACCTTTTTTGTTTGCTGTATTCACGTATGTACGGAAAACATGGAACAACTGGATAAATATATCTTGACAAAAATGACCTGTCAAATTTAAATGCTTGAGGATTTCAGAAAAAAATAAAGGAAAAAGTCTGCCACACGGGTATACAGATAATTTTGGAAAAAAAGTCTGTTTAATCTGAACGGTTCAACGGATTTAAATGAAATTTGATGAACGTGTTAATATTAGTCTTATACATATTTGGTCAAAATTTGGTTGAAAACAAATTATTTTAAACAAAGTTATTGAGATTTTTCTAAAATTTAAATGATTTGATGTTTTTATGGGAGAGCGGAAAAAAGTCTTCAAAATCTGAACCATGAAACGAATTCTAATAAAATTTTTACACACATGTTGAGATCAGTCTTGTATATCAAACTTTGGTCAAGAAAAAATTATTAGAAAAAAAGTATTCATATTTTTATAAAATTTGAGGCTTTAAGGGCATGCCTTAATACTTCATGTAAATAAGGCATTATTTCCGGATCGAATTGTGAGCAGGAAAAGCTCTCTGATGTTGCTGCATAGAAAATATATTTCTAATTTCGTCCCTCTAATACCTTTTAGCTCGATCACAGCATTCATCTATAGACATGCGTTCCATAGACTTGAAAAATGATACATAAAACGTTTCTTTAATTCTGACAGTACAGTTTCTATTTGCTCAGAAATTAAGTTGGGGTATTTCCTTACAAAATGCGATAGAAGATTTTGAATGAAAAATACAAAATAAAGGAATAGGTATCTCTGATCGTTTATTTTGTATTGAGCTCTACTATATAATTTAAAATATCATAAAACTACTTTGTTTTTCGTTTGTTATTTTCAAGAAAATTGAGTTCAAAGTTGAAAAATTTTTCCGGCAGAAATAAATGGTTTCGCAAAAATCGAAATTCTCAGACCTGGGTCAATGTATTAATTTTGTTTCATTTTAAAATAAAGTTTGTCATTTTTTTTTAAAATAATAGACTTTACCATTTCATTCTGATAATTAATACGAAAGAAATCAAACTTTTTGGCAAACACCACCGTCAAAACGGAGTTTTTTGAAATCCTATTCAGTGAAACATTTTTGATCACGTATCTGCAACTGATTTTTCTCTGCTTCCACATGAATATATGGAGCATATGCTGGCAGCTGGCATACTTACTTTCTTGATATCTTTTGGGACTTTTTTTTAAATCATAAAGTTTAAAAAAACGCATTTGTTCGTAGTACTAAAGCTTTTGACTACCTACTTATAAAAGATATCTTTTATAAATAATCAATATATTTTTAGATAAGCAAAAAAGAGACCAATTAAATGATTAAAGAAGCTAGAGAATTTTCGGAAACAAACATCCCAAAATTTATTGAAAATACTGTTCGAGATTTGAGTAAAATTATTTTTCAACTTTGAGGGCTTGTAAATCAGAACATGCAATATATATGTTAAAAAAAAAAACTTTTAAATCATACGCTCTGGTTATCTAAGAGGACTTAAACATAACGTTCAAAAAGATAAATAAGACTTTTTAAAAAGACTTTTTTCCGCTCTCGCACCACTGTGCGGCGAACGTACAAAAAATTAGCTACATCATAATAACATAGATTTTGTATACAAAGTTTTCATTTAATTTCCACACACGGCAATTCTATTTTTCCAGTCACCATCACGCTTACGTTACGTTATACAATTTCTGCATGCTAATTCCCGTCACATTACGTCAATTCGACATCACACTCCATGCTCAGTCTCAGTTTTGTGCAGCGACTTTTTGTGTGTGCGTTTTGCGATTTTACAAATTTCTTCGGTTTTTTGGTTGAGTCGGCTGCTGTTATAAACTTTTCCGTTCATTTCCAAAAATATCTAAATAAAATATTCAATCATATTTAATAAACAACTAAATAAGAAATCTCTCTTCAATAACAATGAAAAAAACAAAACCTATCCTCTATGATCCTTTGATCATTAATCGTGTAAAACAGGTAAAGAATTAAGATGGACAAATTAAAAAAATCGAAGAAGGAAAAAACAAACTAGGTTATGTTTCGCATTTGCATTCGCTCCGCTCGGCTCGACGTTCAGAACATAATAAATTTCTGGCTTCCTCAGCCTCAGCGTCGTTTCGTTTTTTGAACCCTTTACCTAGAAATGTGATGAATGGTCGATAAAAATGCCGGGAAATTTGTTTGCATATTTTAGTTTAATCACACCTTTTATTGCAAGGCTCGATTAAAGGTTTTTTCTTTCCAATTTGTTGCAGTATTTGGAGGAAAATGTTCATCAGACTTATCTGGATGTCGGTGTTATGGCTAAGTCCTTACAAGATCGTTATCCAGAGTACAGTCGACGGAAAATTGCTCCATTTCGTTCGCTAGTTGAACAAGGTATATGCTGACCCTTTGATTTTTGGTGCATTGATTTGTCGTAATAACTTTTCCTATTTTCTCTCCAGCCTACAAGGTCGTGTCACAAAGTTACGGCCTTGATGTTAGTCCACCCAGTCCGGATTCAGGTTCCGATTTGGAAGTAATGGATGTAAGTTCAATGGAAATGGAGTAACCATGTGGTTTTTGTTTATTTTCGCCGGGAATCATTTTAGGAAGCACCAATTGCACCGAATTCGATGAACAACATGCTTACAAATCTCTATGCCAAAAAAACTAATCCTAAAGACAATAGTATGAGTGGCAATTCTGCTGGAGGAGGTGGCGGCGGCGGTGGACAGCAAGGCGGAAACAACAATGAACTCATCGATATCAGCAGTGATGATGGTTCTGACGATGAAAAAGCCACTAATGGAAAGTCAAAGGGTAAGTTTCGTACCTATCAGAGGGTGCATGTTTAACTAACGAAAGAAAATATAGGTGGTGGGGAAAGTTGTTCGACGCCCGCTGTCAAGCGTCAAGGCGTTGTAGTAAATTTGTTTGGAGTATTAAGGAGATACTAGGGCTGCCCAATTATTTGTTCTCTTGTAGTTCCAAAGAAAGTCAAACGCTTCCCTTAGCTCAGGGCTATGTCGAAAACATATTCAGTAGTCTAGAATTCTAATCTTTGAAATTCGAAGGTAATTTCTAATTTAATTTTGGCAATGCTCCGTTTTACATAACTGTAAATAGTTTTGTTTAACTATTTAAAATCCAAGTTGGATATACAAAAAGAAAAGGACTTTTTTTGCCTGATTCAATGGCTACGATTGAGGTTATGTAGAAACTCAATTCATTGTTTTACATACATATTTTTGACGTAAACTCGTAACTAATATGCCCAAGGGTATACCGGGTTCGGTGTAGTTTAAACAAGATGACAATATAGGTGAAACAAGGTGAAAATCGACGCTGGGCGCTCTTTCTAGCCTTAAATTGGCCTTAAGGTCTTTTACGTATCGCTTTTTCGCCCTACCCTCATTCGATATGTTTTTGATGAGAAGCAAATATTTACAAACATCACGTTTTTTTGGCTTTAACAAACGATAAAAAATAAATAAATTAGGTGGCACAACAGACCATAGAGAACCAGTGCCTTGTGACTTACAACTCTCAACCATTCCTGTGTGCGAGTAATTGCAAGGATGGAGGGGAACTACAGTTTATATGCCGAATCGGAACAGCTAATCTGAGAAAGCACTTCTTCATGACAAGAATTACTCTTGGAGAATATGTCAGTTCCTCTCAAGAGGCAGTGACCGTGAATAAAACTTTAGGTGGCAGAGCTCGAACCCAAGACCTCTCGCTTGACAGTCCAACGCACTAACCATCATGCCACGGGTAGTACTAATGGTATTAAATACTTTTTTTCAAAGCAAGACTTAATGAAGTTAGACCTGGTTTTTATCAAACAAGCTCTTCCTAATTCATTGTGGTTAAGGTCCTTTCCTTTATATAATATATGGCTCCTTTATTGCGTTGTCTCTTTGGATTCGATATCCATTTAAAGGGTTTCCGGTTCAAAGTATTTTAAGCGAGCTGTAAACAGTTAAACATGAAGCTAATAACCTTGGTTCCAGTACACCAAGCAGAAAGAAAGACCAAGACAGTTTTTTTTTCATAGACGGCGTAATTTTCTTTTTTCCGTCACACTAGAAAACGTTTTAAAGGAAGCTATAAAGGAATAAATAATTAAAATACTCTGGAAGTAGCAATCAAACTTAGATCGGTGCTCAAACAGTAAAAAATATCAAATTGCTTTTGATTTTGGTGAGACAAATTTGATGTTTAGGTAAACGATTGAAATAAAATTGAACATGGTACTCAAGCAAAGTTTACTTGCTTGAGTACCATCACCTTCCTCACATTCAACAGCATTCTGAACTATTTCGTTGATGACCTTCCATGCCTGAGTAACATCGTATTAGTTACACAAAAAAATGGATAATAATTGTCTTCTAATGTTAAAAATTGACAGTTTTAAAGTAGACCAAGGAAGCAATGACTGCTAGAAGTTAGTCGTGACGTTTTAGGCTTAAGCACTACTTTAGATGTTATGAAGCTTGGAACGACTGTAACATTCATATTTGTAGGACCAAATTTATGCCTCATTTGAAAAAAATAATAATAAGAAATTCTTCCGCCTTCTTCGGTTCTCACACTCATGGTCAAGAACAACACTTAGGTCTTTAGAGAAAACTAATCTGTTGTCTGTAGACAACTTTTAAATCTATACTACGGTCAAAGTCTCGTTCTTAGTAGATGAAAAATAGTATTTGTCCACCCATTGCCTCCACTTATTGCACTTAGGTCTCTAATTAATTAATAACCATTTCAAGAAATATCGCTTCGTTCATCTCCTCGAACAGCGTAACAAATCTTCAAACTGTTTCACCGTTTCATAGATGTGTTCAAGTCTAAAAACTGTAAAACAAATACAGGTATGCCTCAGTACTCTGTTATGTCTCCGGCACCTTTTTTCATTTCTATTAATGAAAATTCTAATCCACTTCCTGCTTCGCTGACGATAGTGCCCTCAGCTTTTCATATTCGCTTTTAGATTTACAGACCTTTAACCACAGTGAATGTAAAGAATTCAAATTGATTGGTGATGTTGTCGTCATTAAATAATTAACGGTGCTTAAACACCTTAGTCATAAGGTTTCTTGTCACACAATTTGTAGTTTCATTAGCCGATTGCTCTCCAAGGCATTGACACTTCTTTTGAAACCCTCTCTTCCTTTCCTAATACTGGCACCGCATCTTTGACATAGAAATGACTCTTAAAATGCGTTGAATGTGCAGTTATTATAAAAAGAAAAGAATCAAACCGAGCGAATGATAAAACAGAAGTATTCAAATAAATAAACATTTTTTCTGTAGGTTTTTTTAAGTGTTTCTTTTGTCAACTTCCAGCTCCTTCCGATAATGTGGTCGATGTAGTACTTAAATACGGCGAATTGTCATGCAAAAAAGTTGGCAACCAATCAGATGGTCAATCAACACCACCAAATGATTCAGTAGCAACAAAACGTTCGGCAACGCCTACATCTTTGTCGAAGAAGCGCAGACGCGACAGATCACAGTCGCCAAACAAAAATGATCAAAAAGAAGAAGCTAAAGTATTGGGCAAAACAGCGAACCGGTCGAACAGCAATGATGCCCCTAATGCTAATGCTGCAGGAGCTAGTGCCGACCAGTTTATGTCAATGCTGCGTCAACGTAAATACAAAAAGGAACTGCGCCCAATTAAGACCAGACAGAGCTTCCAAGAGGTCGGTGGCATGGAGAACGTTTTGAAGGAATTGTGCGAGATATTGATGCACATTAAGCAACCTGATATATATTTCATGCTTGGACTTATGCCACCTCGTGGTCTACTCTTGCACGGACCCTCAGGATGTGGTAAGACTCTTCTAGCTCATGCTATTGCTGGGGTAAGCTTTTTAGTTCATTTTCTTAGGCCTTGAATTGATACTGAAAAAAATTATGTGTTTTATTTTGTTTCTTAAATAGCAACTTTCATTACTGATGCTTGAAGTTGCTGCAACCGAATTAATTGCCGGAGTTTCGGGTGAATCCGAAGAGCGAATTCGGGATATCTTCGAACAGGCAGTTTTATGTGCCCCTTGTGTTCTCTTCATTGACGAAATCGATGCAATTTCATCGAATCGTTCCAATGCCCAACGAGACATGGAAAGAAGAATTGTCTCGCAATTGATAGCCTGCATGGACGGCCTGAAGACAAGCGAACGAGGACAATCAGTATTGGTTATAGGAGCCACAACACGCCCTGACGTCCTCGATCCGGCTTTGCGACGTGTTTCCAGATTTGACCATGAAATAGCAATTGGCATACCCAGTCGCAAGGACCGTCGAGAAATTCTGCAAATAATTTGCGACGGTCTGTCCATTCACCCAAAAATGGATTTCGAAAAAATTGCCGAACTCACACCTGGGTATGTGGGTGCAGATTTGTTGGCTCTAGTTTCACGAGCTGCCACAATCGCTGTAAAGAGAGAGTAAGTTTTGTTTGTGCGTTTTCTATTGTGGGAGATGTATGATAAACTATTTTATGTTAGATGTTCCCAACAAATGAAGGAATTGCAAATGAAGAACCAGAGGAACATAACCATTGTGGATCTGATCGATGAAGCTCAGGTGGAAGATGGCGATGCTGCTGCTGCCAACAAAAGTCTTAAAGAAAAATCTTCAACTACTGATGAATCCATGAAAGAGGCTGACAAATCCAAAGCAGACGAATCGGAGGCTACTGCTGCCGAAAGTACGTCTAAGGATGCTGCTTCTGAAGATGAAGAAAAAGACAAATCCAAATCAGAGCCAACAACTTCCACAACAGACGAAAAAGAAGCAGACAAGAGCGTGAGCGCGGACGCGGAGGTTGATTCAGCCAAGAAGGCCGACGCTAAAGAATCCTCTGCCGCCGAAAATGAGGAAAAGATGGAAGTTGAAGAGGACGAGGGCGAGGGCGAAGCTGTGAAACCTGCGGATGAATCCATAGCCGACAAATCTGTTTCCATCGAGGAGCCCATCGATGTGGACGAAATCCCCGAGAACAAAGAACGCATATCCACAGATTCTCTACCTGAACCGACACTTTTCGAAATGATCAACATGTTGGACAATTCGTGCATCGATATTCAAGAGATGTCAGACTTTTGCATTACTTTGGAGGACTTCAAAGAGGCAGTGAAGGTTATTCAGCCCTCAGCAAAGCGAGAAGGATTTATCACAGTTCCAGACGTAACTTGGGATGATGTGGGCTCGCTGCGAGACATTCGGGAGGAACTCAAATTGGCTGTTTTGGCACCAGTTAAATTCCCCGAGAAGTTGGCCAAGTTGGGACTCACAGCGCCATCGGGTGTTTTGCTCTGTGGACCACCAGGTTGTGGTAAGACGCTCCTTGCCAAGGCTATTGCCAATGAGGCTGGCATTAATTTCATATCGGTCAAGGGACCTGAAATGATGAATATGGTATGAAAAAGGGCTATTTCTTTAATATGTGTATATCATTAAAAAATACTGGTTTTCTTTTTTAGTATGTTGGTGAGAGTGAGCGAGCTGTAAGGGCTTGCTTCCAGCGTGCGAGGAACTCAGCTCCTTGTGTCATATTCTTCGATGAATTTGACTCCCTATGTCCGAAGCGATCGGACAATCACGACAGCGGCTCAGGAACTCGTATCGTCAATCAGTTGCTCACAGAGATGGATGGTGTTGAGGATAGGAAGGGTGTATATATCCTGGCTGCAACAAACAGACCTGACATCATTGATCCCGCAATTTTACGTCCCGGTCGTTTGGACACAATTTTATATGTAGGACTGCCACAACAGCAAGACCGTGTCGAAATACTCACAGCCCTTACAAAGGTATATTTTAACTTCGTAAAAAAAATGCTTCTCAATTAAACTTGTGTGAATTTTGTTAAAGAATCGCACCAAGCCTGCTCTTGCCGAAGACATCGACTTCAATGAACTAGCAGCTAAAACTCAGGATTACACAGGTGCCGATTTGGCTGGCCTTGTCAGACAGGCATCTATGTTGGCTCTCAAAGAGTCCATAAACGATCCAGATATTCTCTTGGATGACATTTGTGTTAAAAAGGAACATTTCACAGAAGCGATATCACTCTTGCGACCGTCCGTTACAGCACAGGTTTGTCTCAATATCATAGAAAAATAAACTTTTTTTATTAACTTATTTTTTTTCACATAGGACCGAAAAATATATGAGAAACTAAAGGAGAAATATGCGGCACCTCGAGCAACAACTGCAAAGAAATAGTTAACTGCTTGAAAGAGCGTAATTTTAAAACAAAAATAAACCACCTTTAATTTAGGTTTACCGTCGTTGCATCTCATTCCCATTTCTACTTTTTTTTCTTTAAAATAATATAAAATAAAAAAACATAAAACAAAACAAAGCAACCAATAGTACACTATTAAGTTAAATTCGATAAAACAGGTTCGTTTTTTAAGTTCTTCATAAACATTCAAAGGAACTGCTGAAAAAAGTAAACAAAAGAAACAAAAAATAAAAGCAAATATAAAATAATAATTAATACATACTTACACACCCATTAGTACTTTAATAATATGTTAAAACTATGTATTTCCCTTTTTTCAGTATAAATTATATTATTAAATTGGATTTGAATGGATTTTATTTATTATTAAAAACAAAACTTTGCATTTGCCTGCAATTTTGAATTTAGTTTTTTCTTCTAGGTTTTTAAGGGCCACTAAATATTTGTTGCTTTCTTAAATTTGTTTCGAAACGAAATGGCCTTAACACAAAATTTTGTCTGCAATTTCCGTCATCCTCGTCGATGGGGAAAAATGTAATCCACACAAGATTATGGTCACATTTCTTTGAATGACCAATTAGACTTTTTGTTTACGATAATTCATAAAGACAAATAGCAAGTTTTATTTCTTTACTGGATCTTGTAATAAATCCCTATTGGGAATTTCTTTCTCTTGATTTTTTTCCATTTTTATTTATTCTGAAATTGTACTTATATCGCCAATTTCACCGGAAATAAAATTCACTCTTAACAAAAATCCAATGCACGAATAAACGAATTTGATGCGATTTTTTTCAGTTAGTTAATCTTTTTCACGGGCCGTGTAAATCATTGACAACCAATTGGATAATTGAATAAAACTGCACTGCGAAACTGGACCCCTCTAAAATTGCTACCCCATTTCAAATTTAGGATATACTTTAAAGGATGTGTTTAGAGCATATAATTTCTCTTCCTATTAAATTTGTATAGTTTTTAATCCCGACTTATGGCAAGTATTGTATACGTTACATCACGTTAGAAGAGTAGTCGACAAAAATAGATTTCATAATTTTGTCGATCTGTCTATATGTCCACGTCTCTATTGCTTTACCAGTTGTGCCGATTGAGTTTTGGAAATAAAGGATTCGTGTTAGACGTTTTTTTTAAAAGAAAATGCACATTTTTTGGCAACAAACAACAAATTTAAATTTTCTCAGGTTCAGACAACATAAGGGACTTCATTTGCAGTCTACTTCGTTCTTTGAACGTAAATTTTGACCAAAGTAACTAGTTAGTTTTTCAAGTATCATGAATTTCAAATTAAGAACTTTACTTCACAAGCATTTATTTTAAGTTCATAGTACAAAAACTACAAAAAAAACATTATTGCCTACAAAACAATCCTCAGGCGATGTGTATTTTGTATTGTAAAAAAACATTACTTATTTCTTTTCGAAATTGACAAGAAACCCTTTTACAGAAAGCATTAAATAATGTGGAGCGGTAAATAAATGAATCATAGAATAATAAAGTTCAGCTTTTAGTTGAACGAAAAACCATGCTCGACTGTCATTTTGATGGAAGTAGGCTTGACTTGATAGTTAGGCAGATTTTTTTTGACCAACTTTCCAGTCAGCCTTCCATTAAAGTTGCCTTTGTTGGAAAGTAATTTTTTGGCAGCTGGCCAATCAGATATCAGAAACTTGCCCTATTTTCAAGTCTCTCATGTCGTCTGAACCTGCCCAATGCTTAGCTGCAGACAACATAAGGGACTCAAAAGTGAGGAAAGTTTCTAGTATCTTATTGACCATCTGCTATAACATTGGTCAGGTTCAGACAACATAAGGGACTTCATTTGCAGTCAACTTTATTTTTTGAACGTATAATTTGACTAAGGTAACAAGTTAGTTTTCAAGTGTCATACATTTCAAACTTGGAACCATAGAGGAAATATATTTCCTCTATGGGCTAAAGTATGCGTCTATCTACCGCGGCATTTAACTAATGAGCGCAACTGTCGTACTTGGAGAAACTCATTGGACTAAAAGTCGAAAAATATTCATTCTAAAACTCTAACAATAGAAATAAATTAGGTTTTAAGAACGGAGTATCTTATTTTCCGAGACTATAATTTCCAAATTTAGCAGGCCTAACACATAAACAAATTATTCAATTTTGTTTTACATACTTAGTAATTAAACCCTTTGAAATTCTCCCGTAAATGTTAATGATTTTTCTCAAACAAAAAGAACCTGCCGAAAATTCGTATCAAATGAACATTTTTGAAATGGCTCAATCCACGACTCTTGAAAAAAAGCAAATGTTTTTCGAAGGAGATTCAATGAGGACGTCAACTAAATTAACTCCTTATTTTATTTTTTTTCGGGATTGGGCAATCTCAAAAACTACTGAACGGATTTCATGCGATTTTCATCCATAGACAGATTGTTTTCTAATGAGTTTTTGGTGTATAAATTAGTTAAGGTTTTCTAGCTTGGAAAAAGAAGGCAATTCTCAAAGGCATTTGGCACAATCAAAACGTTAGGGATCATTCAGAGAAAACGTTACTAATTCATTAGAGAACGTATGTTTCTCCTTTATATTTCTTCAAAAATATTTGCGATGGAATATGAAAAACTATAACTATACCTATTCGAAGTTTTAAATATTATCAGATATAACAAGTTTTTTTTTCAAAAGCTATTAAGACTTTATTAAATTAAATACTCACTGTTAATAATGACAGCAAATGTAATGGCTGCGTTCAATCTCAGACAGATATCTTTTTGTTAGTGTTTAAAATGTTAAATGACAGCTGATCAAAAACAGCTGAGATGTCAAAAAAAGGAATCCAAAGGTATCCAAGAATTTCTGGCTTAAGTAGGTATCTGACAGGACAGCTGATTCAACACATGGTTGAATTACAAGAGACTTAAAAATCGATTTCAGCTTTTTGTATTTGTTGGTAAACAAAAAGATACAAAATGTTAGTCAAAGTTGTAGTTGAGGATGTTCAGTTCATAATAGACGATGAACAAGCTATTTACCTCCGAATTTTAGAAGATAATTATGATCTATTTTGACTTCGAAGCTTAAATGTTTCTCTGCTTTTTGTGAACAGCTGAAAGTTGTTCTCATTTTTTGACATTACAGCTATGCAACTCGTTCAACAAGGTATTTAAAAATCCACCTATCCAAGATACCCTACCCAACACGACATTGACCGCAGCCAATATATATATGTAACTAGTAAACCCGTGCTATAACTCCCGCAACAAATGTTGTTTCAAACATTTCATCATTTGTCTAAAACTTTCTCTTCAAATACTTTAGTTTGGTGTGATATATTTTTGTATGGTTTTTACGATAATAAAACACTATTACTATCTTTTTTATTAGTATTAAATCCAACCATGCGAGACCGGAAGGGGCCGCTAGTATCTATGTTCCTGCTATTGAGAATTACGAAAAAGTCTCAAATTGAAATGTTATTCACATTATGAACTACTTTCTTAACTTGCCAAATTACGTCTCAATTAAAAAATGATTTAACTTTACGAAATATTTGCTTTTAACTTTTATTCATGATTTTGTTTTAATCCATCACCGTCGACGTAACCGTTGTCGCTAATGTCGGCGGCGGCGGCGGCGGAGTGACTTCAGTAACCACATCCGATTCCACTTGATCTTGATTTTGGTTTTGATTCTGATTTCCCTCATGACTTAAAATCGATACAACAGAAATATCTAATGCTTTCTGGCACATTGCTCTTATGCCAATCCAGCTTTCATGACCAATCGGGCGAATATGAACAGGAGATGGTTGAAAGCCCAATTCATTCGATGGCAGCTCCATAACTAAAGCAAATGGAACTTTAACAATTCCAAAGGCATAGTCAACAATCGATCCTGAATAAATATGTTTTCGAATGCCTGATATACTGCCACATCGGTATACTCGTCCTGACACTTTTTTAATTGCCTTCTTGCCACACTCGGCTAGTTGTTGGTGTTCCTTCCATGAAATTGGTAATTCTCTTTAAATGAAAATAATTTAAATTTAGAAAAATGTTAAAAATCAAAAATCCTTAAAGTAAAAAATAGGCAAGAATTTATATGAACTGTCGAAAGTGGAAAACTGAATTTTGGTAAACCGAAGAAAAAAATAAATTTAACAAACTTAGTATATCCCCAAGGGTACATGATGGCCTGTCCATATGAGTGCAACGAAAAAAATAGTAACAAATGTGGTTGCAACTTCTCCATGATATTCCTCAGGGCACAAGTCTCGGGTTCCGAAAATGGTTTCTCTCCTTTGTATGTGCTTCGACTTGCTTTCGTTGATCCATTCTCCCAATGGAAATCAAAGTTCCTATTACAATCCGTTCCGATACTTTGCAAAATACTGTGTGGTCGACGATTCTTTCTCCACATGCGATTCTACGATATGGGATAAAAAAGATGAGTTAGGGACATTTGATAAGGATGTGTCACACAAAAAAAATGTACATATAAGGAATTTTTTGTTGAGATACCTTATTGTAGGTGTATTCATATCCATCGGGATTTACCAATGGAATGATAAAAAATCGAAGTTTTTCGAGAATTTTTCGATGCCGATTGTGTTTCTCTGTTAACTGTTGTATGCATTTGAGGGCTACAGCAATTGTCATCCATTCTCTGGCATGAGTGCCAGCCTCAATGAAAACCACATTTTTCTTGGGAACACTTACATTTGTGTTACCACTTCCATCGGTCATGGTCAGTGGAAGTTTTGAATGACGGTGATGGCGTCGATGATGGTAGCGTTTGTGCCAATCAATTTGAATGGCTTTTATCAGACGTCCTTCATAGGAACGTCCGATATTGTAGACTTTTACAACGTCCGCATAACGATGCCTCAAATAGTCTAGATAGTCGTTAATCTCTTTATGTCGAAGGTAACTCGTTGTTACATCAGGCTTATTATAGTAACTACTCGACATCTTCGTTATTATCTTTCCATTTTCACTTTCGTGATTTTCTGAAGTATGTAATTGTTATAGATTCAGGTAGAATTTTTTCACTAGGATTTGAAATTTTGCAACCAAAAAAAAAAAAACGTATCGAATTTTGTTTGACAAACTCCAATCGCTGACTACGATAAAACGAGACTGTAAGAAAATAGGTATTTTGCCTGGTTGAAGTTGGAGCTTGGAAGTCATTGCCCGGAGAAGCGAATAAACTTTGTCACAGGTTCTGCTTGGTAGGTTTGGGTAGGGTTGAAGCCAGAGGGTTATTATTATCATGTGATATCAGGGGCGGAAGGGGGTAAGATCTGATAGTTGTTCGAGTATATTTTCAATGGTTAAGCGACATTTTCTGCAATGTGGAATAAAAGTTCTGCAAGACGAAATGGTTTTTAGCTTCCATTTTCTGTTTCGGTTTTGCAGGGTTAAGTTCAATTCAAATAGTTTGCATAAATTCTTTGCAAAAGGGTGGTGCATAAATTATGAAAGTACAGTGAGTCAATATAATTTTGAAAGGAAAAGTATAATCCACCAAGGAGTCGATTAGATTTCATTTTGAACAGCTCGTTATTTGGACAGATGTCACTTAAGAATCTGTCTTCTTTTGACATTTGATAAGTAAAACTACGCCGCGCCATTGCTAAAAACGGAAGAGTTTAACAACTCACGTTTGTAATCTTTGTTATATAAAGTTAATGCAATCCCTTTAAAAGAACAAAAAAGTATTAAAATAAAAAATATAGCCTGTTCATAATTTTTCAAATAAAAACACATTTTTAATTTAGATTTAAAGATAAGAATGTGTCTTGTATCTGAATTGTTCGCTGCAAAAATTGCCTCCGTTGTTTTTTAAACAGAACAACATCAAGGCCAGCGGCTAAAAATGGAAAGGGACAGTCAAATTGAAGTACTAGATTTTTACAAAGAACGCGATAGTCAAACGTCAAAATAGAGATTGGAAAAAAAAAATAAACAAAGTAATTTTTTAATTGTCAACTACGCTGCTGCCACTGTTCATGAAAAACTTAAATTCTTCACAAAAATTCTTAACTTTTGCTGTTTAAAAAAAGGACAGTTTAATTTGTTGGATTCGCTTGCCGAATTATTTTTAAAATACTTTAAGAACTGGGTAAATTTTAAAAAAATAACGAAAGCTGTCGCGCTGTCTTTTAATAAGCCTAAAAACCCAAACCATTCAATTTTACAAGGACAGCGTAAGTGAAATGTTCGAAAAGAAGAAAAATTTCTAAACGTTAAATGCATAAACAATTAAACTGTTATTAAAAAGAGTTTTGAAAGAGGATGTGTTCCTGTGATGGTGTACAAACGGAAATTTTGTGAGACAACTAATTTTTACTTCTCATCATTTCAAAAACAATTTACAGTGAGATAAAATGATAAAATTTCAAATAGTTTGATGTGAAGAATTCGTATGTCTCAATATTTGTGGCTCGTTCCTACTTCGTGGTTTAACAGATTTAGAAAAATGATGCAGAAATTTTAATATGTTTAAATAAGTGAGAGGGAGATATTATAATAATTTGACAGTACAATTTGACGTTTTCGTAAATAAACAGATTTGTCAAATGTCACAGAAAATTGTATTTTTAGCATGCATATAAAAAAAAATTTAATGATTTAAATTTTTCTGATTTAAGGCTTTGAATAATAAAATGAAATGTAAAATAGATTTGAAATAGTTTTGTGTTACAGGAAAATGCCTTTATATAGTGTTATCAGCATATGCCTTTGATTCACTGTACATAATCCTTTTATATTATTCTTGACTTCCTTGTTCAAAAATTATGTTCAACTGTTGATTTGAAATATTCGTGTCTCCACCATTTATTTAAGATTCATACAAAAATAGTCAAACATATAAAACAGATCACGCAAGCATAAAAAGGGTTGTAGTTAGGTGAGGGGTAGTTACAGTGGAAGAGTCATCATGATTATGTTCGTAGTTTGTGCTATGCATACATTTAATAATACATTTAGAAAAATACCAAAAATGTACAGAGATACATTTTTGCGAATTACCAAAATAATGAATTACAAAAAAGGATATTTTTTATAATCGACCCTCTAGAGAGAGAATATTTAGAGGCCTAAGGCCATACTCAAACCTCAATTTTGTTCTTACTTGTGTTTTGTGAATCAAGCGTTGAACCGCACCAAAAAAAATATTGACTCTATAACAATCTATAGAACCGACCGACCTACCATAACAAGGATAAAGTTTTCTCTCTTTTTATTTGCCTAAAAGCAAACTAACCGTTTCCGCTTTAGTGTAATAAAGTAGATATAATTGAGGAATCCTTTAGTACCAGTCGCTGGGGGATGCAATTATGATTCGTTTGGTTGATTTTTCATTTATTTTCGGAGGTTTGAGTAAAATGTTACCCATAAAACTATAAGGAAAAAGAAGAATAATTTGTAATTTGTTCGGAAATAGTTGTGCTATACTGGGTGTAATTCAACTCTTGCCAATTTTATAGGAAAACTTTTTATTTAGCTTGATGATTTCTCAAAAAAACAAAGTTAATAAACTGATTTAAAAATTGTGATAACGATGTTCATTATGGACTTAAGTAAGCCTCTGCGGTGGTTCGTGATTTTGATAGAGTTTAAATTATATCTGTATTCTGATATTGTACAATAAGATAGAAGAATTAATAATTTTTCATATACAATTTTACTTCATCATGACGGTGTTCGCATTGGAGATGGTTAGGTGAAGTAAGAAATTTTACTTTTGTAAAAACCTATTAAATTTCAAAACCCAATGCGAACACTATATATCTACATATCTCGAGTTATAATCATCAAAAAATATAATAGATCCCAAATGACTTCCCTGTGGCTTTCCATAAAATGAGTTAAATAAATTGGCAAAAATCTTTAGGAATTTATATTTTCCTAAATTTTGCAAGCAAGTCTTTTATTAAAATATGTTATTATTTTGGGAAATAATCTGTTTGTGACGTGAAAATCGTATTCGCCAATTGAATTCAGCAACGTAAGGAAATTTAGTGGCAGTTGTTAGCATTAGGTAAAGTATCTCCTATTTATAGCATGTCTAATTATTATTCTCCTATTTCGCATGCTAGCAGAGAACACAATTCCAAATCAACAAAAACCATCTCCTCATCATAGATGTCATGGCAGATGGTAATCATATGAAACGCAGCTCAATTGTTAGCAGAAGCATTGAAATAGCTCTTTTATAGTTAAGGAGGTAAAGTTATGAATGAAAAAAAAAATATTTTTTGTCTTTTGCAAATAAAAAATAAATAATTTGCTTTAGGCTTTTAGCATGTTTGGATGAAAAAATAGCTAGGATGCATGCACATTGGTAACTTTTTTCCTAATAAGCTAAATTGTCATTTAAGGACTTTCGAAAAGTATGCTTTAATATTTGAAGTTGAAACTGTTTTTGTCAGCAACAACCAGTTGTTTTTAAATTTTAAGTAAGTTAACAAAAATATTATAAGATCTGATAAGTTTGAATGTCAGAAAACGTAATTTCTCATTGGATAGAATTATTTTGGAGGTAATATTATTATTTGACATGAAAATATTTATTTTTAGTTATTTTTATTTATTTTTTTATTCAGTAAGTCGTTTTTTAAAGTTCATACTTATTTTGTAAGATGTTAAAATATGTAATATAAAATTTAATTGAATGTGAATAGCATTATTGGTTAGGGAGATATTTTGAGTCAGACACATTTTTCACATTTTTTAAATTGCTTGGGTAAAAAACCCAAATTTTATATTATATACTGTAAAGCGATACCAAAAAATTACATTTTTGGAAAAAAACAAATTAACTATTTTTTTATAAATAAAAAAATGAAAAAAAATATTTGTCACCTCGAAACTTTTATGAAAAAAAAATGATTTTGCCTCCAAAATAATTTTGTGAAACGAAGAACAACGTTTTTGACATTTGCTAATATTTTGAGAAAAATCGAGTCAACAGTTTTTTTTACAAAAAATTAAAAACCTAAACAAAATTTACAAAAGTTGTGAAAAATTGACTTTCAACTCATATGTATATCCTTTCAAAAAATGTATGATTATGGCTTCTAACTTATTTTATAAAAAATATTGTTTTCAACATTCAGTAAAGTTTTGATGAAAATCTAATTGGCAGTTTTTCTTATGAAAAATAAAAACCTAAACAAAATTAATAGAAGTTAGTAAAAATCGATTTTGACTTAAATATCTTTTCCAAAATTTGGGATATTGCCTTCAAATTAATTTTATAAGAAATACGTTTTTACAACATTCTAAAAAATTTTGAGAAAAATCAAATAGACAGTTTTTTAAAAAAAACTAAAAAACAATGCTAAATTTGGTAATAATTTCGTCTCAAACATTTTTTCAGAAATTAAAAGTATTGGTTTCAAACTTATTTATCTCACAGAAAAGATTTTTTTTCGATATTAAGTAATTTGTTTATATGAATCCAATAGTAAGGTAAAATAAAATCTACAAAAAATAGTGCGCCAATTTGGTAAAAAATTGATGTTCGGTTCTTGATATCTCTCAAATTAATTTCATTCATCCAATTTGTACTTTTGTATATAAGAAATAAAAACTTTTAAGAAATGCTACTAAAATTGGTAAAATTGGTTTTATGCTAAGAAAACATTGTTGGTAATTTAAAATTTGTAAGAATAATTCAACTGACATTTTTTTTTAACACAATACGAAAACCTACAAACTTTTAAGCAAAACAAATCGATTTAAAACTTTTAAACATTTTTTGGGGCCACGTGAAAGATATGATCTATGCCAATACTTCACAAATGATTCAAAACCTTAAGTTAATTTGTGAATTTATCTAGGACTAGCATCGACGAATGTTAGAAAAAGAAATGAAAAGGATATCGTGCTGCAACCGTACAGCTATAGATTGTGAATTTCACGCCCTCTTTCTTATACCGAAATAAAATTCATTGATTTCTCTTAAATAATATTCCGCTTTTTAAATATCAATATGATACTTTTTATTGGAAGCTCCTATACAAAATTAAAACTTTTTCCAGCCAGACTATTAAATTGTCAACTAAACACATCCTACAATCAAGAACCAGTAAGAGATAATATAGGAAACGTTCTAATTTGACAGAACATAAACTCTCGTCCGATTCGCTATGAAGAGCTTTTCAGCAGTTTTCGACTGAAGTCACATGTGAAGTTCAATGAGCTGAATGAATACGTTGTGTATCTACAATAACAATCAACACATAGATGTATCTATATGTTGTTGGGAAATCCGCAAGTACAGCATTTCACTTTTCCTGTTGGTTGTACTCGTATATAGTCTATCAGTATACCTAGTCAAAGTCATTAATTGGGCTTCAAACTGTCTAGAGCAGAAAACTTTCATCTTCAAGTCGCATCATCATGACAATTATTATGGTTATTGTGGGATGTGGGTGTACCATAACAATAATAATTGACACTGAACTTGTAGATTTTACTTAAGTTTATTTAATGGCAGATTTACTTTGAACCCGGAACGGAACATGAATTTAAATCTATTTAAGGTTTCTACATATATACAAACGAGAAATAATTTTGGCAAAGATATCTTCATCACGAATATCAAAATATTCATCATATTCAACAGATTGGTAGACAAACTGAAAAAAATAAACAAAAATAATGTGACAGCTATTGCTTCGGGGCATCTTTTTTGTTTTTTTAATTCTAATCATGAGAACTTTGAGAGTCTCGAGTTGAGAGTTGGTGTTTTAGGAATTATGTACCTAGTGTTGAGTTAAATCGATATTAACAAGTGTTTCCTCATTTCTATTTTAAATTAGGCGGAAGTTTAGTATGTTTTTAAGATATGATGAAATCTAAATCGAACATTCGGGGCGAATTTGGTGATTGTGGTTAATTCAGACTGAATTTAACAGATTTTTTAGTAGTTCCTAAAAGACCTGGGAAGACAGTTGAGACATTTTTCAAGCAGGAACAAGGAGGATGGTCAAAATACTTAGTCCAAAACAAGAAGAAGAAACAGTCACAACAGAGAAAAGCCTAAAGTAAAAACGGAATGAATTCATACGCTTTTAAATATTTCAATAATCTTTAGTTAACTTCGTTGATATTTGTGCGGTATCAGAAAATTGTTGACTAGCTAATTCTCTTGCTATGCTTCTAAAGCCATAATTCTAATTCAATTTCATATTATATATTCTAATCCGATTCCAAACATATGTATTCTTAGAAAAAAAATCTAACAAACGGTTTTTTATAAATAAAAAAAACTGACAAAAAAAGATTTGTCACCTAGAAAATTGCATGAAAAAAAATGTGTCTCCAAAATAATTTTGTTCAACGAAAAATAAAGTTTTGAACATCTTTAATACAAAATAAAAACTTAAAAACATTACTCAAAGTTGTTAAAAATTAATTTTCGACTCAAAAATTAAAAATATTGGCTTCAAATTAATTTTATCTTATAAGAAATATTGTTCGGTAAATTTTTGAGAAAAATCGAATTGACAGTTTTGTTTACAAAAAATAAAAACCTAACAAAAAAATTAATACAAATTAGTAAATAGATTTTTGACTCAAATATCTTTTCAAAACTTTGAGATATTGGCTTTAAACTTATTTTATCTCACAGAAAATATTGTTTTTGACATTCCATAATTTTTTTAATAAAAATCCAACAGTCAGTTTTTTCATACAAAATTCTACAAGTAATAGTACGCAAATGCCACTAAAATTGGTAAAAATTGGTTAACGACTTAAAATTTCGTTAGCAAAAATAAATTATGAAATCAAATTATTTCATCATATGTAAAATATTGTTGGTTATTTTTAAATTCTTTAGAATAGTGTAAGTGATATTTTTTTTAACTAAACTTAAAAACCTACAAACCTTTTTACTAAGATAAATCGACAGACTCTTTTGTAATTTTAATTTGAATGATAACAAAATTAAATCAATCCAATTTTATTGCACAAGTCTAATGAAATAATTTTGTACCATCTATTTACGTGTTTTTAAACCCTGCTTTAGTTTACAATTGAAAAATTAGGTCTAAGAAAACTCCTTCTGTTGTCTTTCTGCACGATTTTCAAACAATCCATATAATGTTTTTTTAAGAGCTTGTGAACTAAATAATAGACATAAATATTGTTGGAATACATTTGCTAGTATTAGAATGGTTGAAAATTTCATGCCATTTATTTTTCAATTTGATTTCCGGAATTTGCCCGCTAAGGCTACGAGTCCATTCCATCAGTCAAAATTTTACCTACCTTTTCTCATAAATCCGGCATATCTTAAAAGAGGTGGTTGGTTGACATAACCCAATGACTTCACATTGTACAAAACCTTTGATCTGATTGAATGTACCACTTTTTGACACAAGGTTATCACATGTTTTACAATACATTGACATTAAAGCAAGCTGAATGGCAAGTTTCGCTATAATATTGGACCCAAATAACATCGATGGATTTTTTGAGAATTACTCGGAATTGCGTTCGCAATTGATCGCAAATACAAATCCTTACTCATTTCGAAAGAAATGATAAGCGATGAAGCCGTCAACTTTAATAGATATTATGGGGATTCATTAATGGCTTGCGGATTGTCTTCGCTCAACGGTTTTGCTTATTGACAAATCCATTTAACCAGATATAAGTTCCATGATGGATGAAGTGCTCGAGAACAGATTTATTTATATTTCCACATTTGACAAGTATTTTCCTGGCGGTTAAGGATTAAAGATAAATTACGAAACCTAACTAAACAGAAGTGTTTAAACAGTTTTACATTCTTAACTGTCAAACCACAAATAAAAGCTATCAAAACAACACTTGCTGCTAAAAAAAACACCCTATACATTAAGAAACCTTTTAATTAAAACGAATATCGATATCATTTCTTCCATATTATTCAATCAATAATTGTATTTGCTTTAATCAATTTTAGGATAGCCACTAATAAATAGGCCTTGAATTCTGCGTAGGTAAGTAATTCTCAATAATGTGATATAACTATTTTTCTAGAATCAGATTCCGGATATATTAAGCATCACTAACCACAAAAAAAATAAAAGATGCGAATGGTGATGATGATGGTTTTTCAAGATAGAGAACATTTGCTTGCGTGAAATAACTGGTTCGATTAACTAAATTCTACTATTAATCGTTCATTCAACTTGTTTCAATAACACTCGAAGCTTGAACACACTTCTTCTTTTAAAGCGCAGTTTTGAACAAATTTGAACATTCTATTTTTTTTTTACTTTTTAAGTTTTTCGAGTTCATTAAAATGTGATCTTTATATACCTATTTATAGTAATCGAACAATTAATTATTAACTTTAGCAACTTTTCGAAAATTCATGGTCAAGGTTTTAATCCCAAAACAGTTTCATCTTCGTTGGTTGATGTTGATAGTGATGTGAAGTGCGATTAGGATAACAAAGTTTCGACAAAAGTTTCATCATAATGCTTTTTTTAAGATAAAACACAAAATATAACCACGTCGTCGTAGCGCATTTAATTGTAATGGATTGAGATTGATTTGTATATCATTAGATAAACCTAACTACATATTTGTTGATGAATTTAATTTAGATTTGATATAAATGGTGTGATGAAATTAGGAAAAGGTGGGAACATTTAATGAAGATGCAAATTAAATGATGCTTTTACTTTATAGTTTCAAAGGCCATATAATTGGACATTGAATGGATAAGACCAGCAGAGATTTAAATTTAGATTTAGATTTAGATTTAGATTTAGATTTAAATTTAGATTTAGATTTAGATTTAGATTAAACATTTTATTTCTTAAAATCCAAATAAAAGCAATAAGAGATTAAAAAATGAACGAAAAGCATTTTCTGTAGACAAGAGTCTTGTATAGGAGTTAAAAATAAAAATTGTATCATAGAGTACGACTATCATCAAAAATAGTTTAAATTTTTCAATAATGCATTTGAAGACTTTATAATATACAAATAATTAAAAGTAATAAATTATTTTACGAGAGAGCTCGAGATTTTATGTTCTTATTTATTATTTAAATTATTATAAAAAAAGAGGCTGGGATGCAACCCCCACCTATAAATTCTCATGCCGTCTGTCGATTTGTCTTGCTTAAAACTATAGCCTTTTTGTTAAAAAAGTTGTGAGTTGAATATTTCTAGGAAATCAACTAAAATTGCGAATTATATCTTGCTTATGATAAAACTGTTTGATTTCAAAATCTATTTTTGTTAACGAGATTTTTCCAACTTGGACTTTCTATTTTTTTTAACATTTTACTTAATGTTGACAACAAATTTTTTTATAAGATGAAATCAGTTTGAAGCCAATATTTTTGATTTCGAAAAAGATACTTAAGTCGAAAATCAATTTTACAAACTTTTAATATAATGTTTCTTTATAGGTTGTTATTTTTTTTTGTAAAAAACTGCCAATTCGCTTTTTCTCAAATTTTTACGATTTACGTTGTTTTTTATTGCATAAAACTATTTTGGAGTTAAAGCGGTTTTTGTTCGTACAATATTCGAGGTGACAAATATGTTTGTTAATTTTTTTTTATTTATAGTCTAGAATCACGTTATGATATATAATATAAAATTTAATTCAAGTCACTAGCGTTACTGGCTCCTTGAGATATTTTAGATTTACTACCTACTAAATTTTCTTGAGTGTCCTTTCTGCATCTTTCTGCATTATTATATGTACAACAAAATTTTGTTTTAAGTCGATTTCTTCCATGGTTCTTGAGATATGGACTACGACAAAAACTTCCCATAAATATCTCTCTAAATATCTTTTATTTAGATTCTAGGGACCTTAAAACGTCCAGAAATTTGTATTATAATTAATTGGCGCTGGTAGATTTTTTTGCCACACAGCTGTTTTTATTCCATTCCATTTATTGATAAACCCTTTAGAACAATACATGTTTCCATAATGCATTCACATTTTTTAATAATTCTCTACAAAAAAGCTTGAAATTTGTAGATCTTTGGAATTACGTGCTTTTTACCAACGCAATCACACCAAATTTTTGCATACAAATTAAGGACTTTGGGCTTTTAAAGTTCAAATCGAATGGGGATTTATATCAGTTGTAAGGCCCAATATCATTTCAAAGTCTCCTTAATCAACACAATTGTTGCATTTAGAGCTCCAAACAGATCCAAAATTGATTATTAAAAAAAAGTCCTAATGTGTTACTACTTACTGACGTTTTTGGGCTAGATGAAAATCTAAAACTACTAAGAGAACCGTTTGGCAATATGAGAAAGCCAACTGGGACGGTCTCAATGAATTCTTCAGGAACTTTAATTGGTCACTATGCTAATCTCGATAGTGACGTGGATTCCAGCGCAGATATGGTTACAAATTTAATTCTTTGTGGAATGAGAAATTTTATCCCGAACAGGGTAAAATCTACCAAGCCCAAAGAGAACTCATGGTTTGATTCGAGCTGTAAAGAGGTTATTAGGATCAGAGATGTAAGTGTCCGTTGTTACAAAGCCAACCCGACTGAGGAAACCCGGAATAAGTTCAAACAAGCTAGAAAGACGTGTAATGGTCATATTCGTCGAACCAAATTTTTGCATGATCAGTAATTAAGGCAAAAAATATTACAATGTCCCAAAGGTAGTAAAAATTTCTGATCATTTGTAAAAAACGTACGGAACACCACGTCATCCTCGGTTCCAACGCTCGTCCACAGTGACACTCCCTATGTAAGCTCGATTGATAAAGCCAATTTGCTTGCAGCACAGTTTGCTGTTAATTCGACGCTTCCGGAAAGTGTCATGAATCCTCCTGTTCTTGAGAGCGTAAATGATTCTATGGGAAGAATCTCCTTTCGCACTCGTGCAGTTGCAAGAGTACTGAAAGACCTTGACATACACAAATCCGCTGGCCCGAATAGTATCTCCCGAATTGTTCTGTAGAGGTGCTCTTCATCGCTGGCAAAACCATTGCGTAAACTTTTCCATCTTTTCTACTCTACAGTTCTCTTTCCGAGCGGGTGGAAAATAGTATTTGTCCAGCCTGTCCCTAAAAAAAGTGAATCCTCCTCTCCCTTTAACTATAGTCTAATAGCACTCACGTCCCTTTTTTCCAAGGTCATGGAAACGCTGATGAATTATGAGATCAAGAAATATCTCGAAGAACGGAAGCTTCTTAATGACCGACAGTATGGTTTTCGTTGCAATAGGTCCACTGGTGATCTCATGGTCTAACTCACCGAACAGTGGAATAAATTTTTACATCGTTTTGGAGAAAGTAAGATATTTCAAAAGCATTTGGTAGAGTTTGGCACCAAGCTCTCTTATCGAAAATGCGTGTTTTTGGTATTGATGATCTTATGTTAGAAACTTCTAATCCATTAACCTGTTTCGCCGACGACAGTACCCTCAGCTTCTCATACTCGTTTCTAGATTCACATCCTTGTCCTTCGGATGTGGAACTTAAACGGCAGCATATGATACGCTTATTAAATTCTGATCTTGACAGCATTGTACAATGGGGAATCAAAAACCGTGTAGAATTTAATGGTTCGAAAACTCAATTCTGTCTCCTATCGTTAAAGCGTAACACACCCCCGATGCCACTATCTATGAGTGGCACTTGCATCCAAGAAACTAATCAACTGTCAGTACTCGGTATGTGTATCACAGATCACCTTTTATGGAATGATCATATCTGATATTGCCAAAAATGTTGCCAGGTGTTTAGGATTTCTCAGATGTTGCAAGAAATTTTTTACCCCTTCTGATCTGGCGGTAATTTACAAAGCCTTTATGCGTCCAAAGCTTGAATATAATTCGCATATCTGGCAGGTGCCCCTAAAACAAGTTTAAATCTCTTGGATAGAATACAAAAAAGGGCTTTCAAAATGATAGGCGATAGAACTATAATCGATACATTTACATAGCTAGAACACAGCCGTAATGTTTCATGCCTTTCGTTGTTTTATGGATATTTTTACAAACAATGTTCTGTTGAACTAGCCAGTTGCATTCCACCCCTTAAACGATTCAGCCGTAATACTCGCACTTCTAGGAATACTCATCAGTTTACCCTTGAGCTCAATTTCGGGCGTACTGTCTAGTATAGAGATTTTTTCTTAAATCGCACATGGAGAATGTGGAATGCTTTAGCGAACTCAGTTTTTCCCTACCATTTTGATGTTTAGAACTTTAAGACCAATGTGCACCGGTAACTCCTTTTAAATCCTTCCCTATTTTCCTAATTCTCGCACTGTGTTTAAATATAAACATATAAAGGGTACTAATAACCCCTTGAGAGCCTGTAAATTATAAAATTTTAGCTTGAATTAAAAGATAATAAATGAAGACGAAGATTGGTTTCAACAAGACCGCGCTATTTTCAACAGAAAGATAAAATAATTACAATGCTCCAAAATCGTCAAAAGACCATAAGTAAATATAATTCGTGAAGTTATAGGGAACAAGTATCTGTAAATTTACGAATAGGTCATGGAATTTTTCACGAAATGGCTATACAGTGCTGCAATCGCAGCCACGGCTGTAATGTGACTGTTATCTCCTACTATTATTTATAACTTACCTTCCTCTAAGCAATGAAATAAACATCCATTGATTTCTTTCAAAAAAAAATCTTTTCAATTTTAATATCAATTTGAAGCCTCTTACTGCAAATCCCTATATGAATCTTTTTGAAGTTAAATCTTCAAAAACTTTACACGATACTACTTCCTTACCGGAAGATTAGGTAATGAAGGTAATTACTGTCTAAGCTTCAAAACATAACACTCGTGACGTTTTCTTGTAAAGATAAAAAACAAAAAAATAATAAATCAACTATTATTTATGTTCGTTAATGATGTTACAGTTTTATTAATGATGTCTGTTACATAAATAATATTATAAAGTTTGTTCGAATTAAGCGGTTACTGGCCTGAAAAAATGTATGCATAAATGTACATATGTGTGTTTCAAACTTATAATCTCATAATGCCCAAAGCTTTATTATTTTTAAATGACAGCAATCAATTTAATATTCACCCACATATACCTACAATCTTTTCGAAGCTTAGACTTAAAGTTTATACCTATTATTCTTCCTAAAGATGTTTGTCCAACAAAAAAACTAATTTAAATAATTAAAAATAAAAATATTCCACCGGCATCGGCACACGAAACTTTTTTTATAAGATTATTAAAAAAATAACCACAAAACATTTATAAAAATTAACATAAACACGAGTGAGTTAGATTGAAAGTATTCACCTTGACAACGTAAAATTGAGTGAAACATCTAATTTATTTATGTATAATCTTTGGCTTATCAAAAATTTAAATAGAAGTGAAAAACAACATTTACTTCCTATCCACCAAATCAAAAATCTGTCATGGCAAGCAAGTAACTATTTTGAACTTGATAAAGGGTTTAGTTAGAAAAAATAATCCAATGTTCAAGAACTGTGGAGAAAAAACAAGAACAAAATTTGAAAGAACAAGAACCACGCCATCAATGGTTAAACAAATTGTTAACAGGGTGATTCAAATAATTTGCTCGAAAATCAGAAAAAAATAAAATTATCTTCTAAGAGAATTGAATAAATACGACTGTCGAATTACCAGTACACTTTTTAAAACTTTGAAAGTCAATTCAGTCAATTGTTGCTTTTTGTTGTAAGATAGTAAAAAAGTTAGAATATGTATCTTACATCGTGTCAAATAGTTTACAACAAAAACGCTACAACTAAATGCATATTCAATTTCTTACAAATATGCCAAGAAGTGATTTTTGTATACAAAGGGTTAATTTTTTTAAACTCAAAGACTTAACCCAAAAGTTAAAAACTGAAGATTTTACATTTTTTGCAAAGCTTAAAATAATTCAGTTTGGTAAAAATTTCTTATATTGGAAACTAAGTATTTATGATTTAATTACAATTATCTGAAAAAAGCTCTGATAATATAAAACAATTTTCGTCGTAATGGTTTTTTTTTGTTTGACTTTTTTCTTTTGAATCCGTTGCTTTGCTCCACCATGGCTTTGAGTAAAGTGCAGTTGCACCTCATTTTTACACATTTTAGCTTCACTTCTCGTTAACTATATCTCTAAACGAAAAATCACCTCTCCTATTACCACTTCTTATAACGTTTTTTCGTTCAAAATCACCCTGTTTCAAGAGCCCTTGCCAAAAAAATTCAAATCAATCTTTGAGATACTTAACATTCAAATCTGACTTATGGTAAGCTCATTAAAGCCAAAAACCTCATTAAGACAAACACTCAAGCCACTCTAAAGTGTGTAGTATGATGGTGATAGCACCTAGATCACGAATGAAGATCAAAATTAACAACATACAAAAAACTAAAAGTAGAAGAGCCACAGCTAATGAATCTTCAGTTCAAAAAAAAAATAAAAAATGATAATAGTTAAAAGAAGATACTGATAGATAGATTTTTGAGCATTATTTAACTAGCCATTATGTTAATTGACCTTGACACTCACTTTTCTATAATGAATTTATAATCAATATGTGTTCCAAAAGCTAAGTTTCAATTTGATCAGTCGACGATGAAATCGAAAGCACCACGGATGGATAGTTAAAATTTGACTCGAGCTGAAAATATTTAAGAATTTTTAACTTCGTCTTCTTCGAACTTCCGCGGTCTTTATTTTTATTTTAAACGAGAAAATATCGAATTCTTCAACGATCTTCAGTGCAAATGTGTGATTAATTGTTAAAATAATTGTATCTTAATGCATTAAGATAAATTCTAAGTGAAGAAATTGAAATTTGTTTTCTGTTGATCGGTTTTGAACTTGTGCATTATTCAAGTAGTTGGAACGTGAATCTTTAGAATCTCGTATTTACTTCGGAAACCATGTGGAGAGTTTGTATAGGATTGATGGTGCTTTGTTGCACCAGCTTGGCTTATGCCAATATGGAAGGATACGAGGGGTAGGTGGTTTTTGACAAGATTATTCTAATCATGTAATCGGTGATGAGATGATGAAACACGAAGTGTTACGACAGTTATATTGTTTTGTTTAAAATTAATCAATTTATTTAAAAATATCAGTTAGTAAGATTTTTGTGTGACAATCTTGGATACTATACTCTCACCGTTTCGCCGTCGCTTCGTCTGTCGTCATTCGTTGTGTTAATTATTATTATTATGTGATTTAACTATTTTGAAGGTTAATTATTGTTCTGTCAAGATACTGGTTTTTATGTCAAATGCGGAACTATATACATATTTATTAAAATTATATCTTTTAAGGTGTTGGCTTCTTTTTGGCTATCAGTTTACTAATATATCGGTCAATTGTTTTGATATTTGTCAATATCCAGTTTAAATTTTAATTTAATGTGTTGCAATCTTTTTGGCGGCTTTAATCGATGAGATTGCTATCAATGAATTTATGCTTCTTCTTAGTATTTTTTTGTATATGTTTCATCTGTTTTTTTTGCTTTATAATTTCTTACGTGAAGTTATTCTTAATCTTATCCTAAATAAATTAAACTTGTTTGATGATAGTCTGGAAGTTAAAGATTTAATTTTGTATTCTTTAAAAAATAATTACCATGTTTTATGCAATAATTAATTGAATATTGTCTTGAAGGCATCATCTAATTGTTTTTGATATGAAAATAAATAGATAAATGTCTCTATTTAAATTTACGAAATATTTGTTATTAAAAAAAGCAAAAATGTTTTCCGGATTTTAAAAGATGTGTCGTTGAATAAGTCCAGCCAAATTAGATAAGCCAGTGAAATTTTTCTGGGACAGAATAATTTTTAACTTCCCATAGGAAGTTATTGTAATTCGTCAAAATACAAATTTTGACATTTCTCGACGTTTCAAGGTCCCTAGAGTCGAAATAAAAGGTTTTTAGAAAGATGTCTGGGCGTGCGTGTGTATGTGCGGACGTTCCTATGTTCGCGACGTTTTTTTCGTCGTCCATAGCTTAAGAAACAGAAAAGATATCGACTTCAAATAAATTTTGTTATACAGATAATAAGGCAGAAAGATGCAGAAAGGGCTCTCAACAAAATTCCGTGGGTGGTTTTTTTACCATAGCAGTTTGAAAAAAAGGTGAACAAAAACGCTAGAGACTTAAATTAAATTTTATATAATATATTGTAACGTGATATCAAATAATTACATTTTTGAAAAAAATCCATCTAACGGTTTTTTTTTATAAATCAAAAAAACTGAAAAAAAAAATGTTGTCACCTCCAAAATTTTGTGCAACGAAAAATTATGGTTTTGACATCTAATAAAATTTTGAGGAAAATCGAATTGACAGTTTTTTTTTTTATAAAAAATAAAAATCTAAAAAAAGCATTACTCAAAGTTGGTAAAAATTGAATATCGATTCAAATATCTTTTCAAAAACTTGAAATTCAAGCTTCAAACTTATTTTATCTTATAAGAAATATTGTTTACAACATTCTGAAAAATGTTGAGAAAAATCGAATCAATAGTTTTTTTTACAAAAAATAAAAACCTAAACAAAAATTAAAAAAAGTTGGTGAAAATTGATTTTCGACTCAAATATCTTTTCAAACCTTTGAGATATTGGCTTCAAACTTATTTTGTTTCACAGAAAATATTGTTTTCGATATTCAGTAATTTTTATATAAAAATCCAATATTCCGTTTTTTCATAAAAAATAAAATCTACAAAAAATAGAACTCACATTTGGTAAAAATTGACATAGACAAACTTTTAAGCATGACAAATAGATAGACCTCTTTTTATCTTAAGAGATCTGACAGTGTTGTCACATCTGACCATAGTCCTTTAATTTCAAAACTCTTGCCATAGCTTTATAAACTTAATTTTTTTGATGTAAAGACTGAATTTTGTATGCTTGCTTTTCAATTTAAAGTGATTTTTAGAAAAGTGAATATTAAAGGAATTATCATTGAATTATTTTTGAAAACTTTTTCAATATATATAAAAGAGATGTTGATTTATTTATAAAAAAGAGTAGGTATACATTTGTAGATTTTTTTAATTTGAAAATTCATTATAAAATAAAATGCAAGGTCGAACAAACTTGCTCATTTATTATTAGTTTTTTTTTTAATATTTCCTGCATTTTACAATTTATTAATATATCTGAAAAAATTGTATGCTTGCAAAAATTTGATTTAAAAAAAAACAACTTACATTTTTAAAAATTTGTGTTTGAAAATCGTTAGAGTGGTTTTTTTGTAAACTTATTTTTATATATACATTTTTTCCATTTGAGTTTAAAAATTATTAAATTAAATTAAATTTTCGTAAGAAGTTAAGACCCGTTTTAGAGATATTGAATTTCGATTAAATGTTTAATATTTTTTTAATCATTAAAAAAAATAATGACATTTTTGATCATTAAATATAATTAAGACAGTTTTCAAATTTGAACTCAATTGTGCTAAGTGCTAATATTTGGGCTATAAGGGCGAGGACAGATAGACAGATGGGTGAAATGGGGGCCCACTTTTCATCAACTTCTTACCATCGTAATGTCATGTTTGATTAAAATCTCGAGTTCGAAACTGCGAATGCAATACTTGCCATATAATTCCAATGTGTCGCAAGTAAAATTGATATATTTCTTAGTTCAAAACTGCAGTTTTTCTGTTTTTGCTTAAAAAATAGCTAATTGAATTGTTTGACAATTAAAGTTGTTAGTTAAAACTCTAGTTTCAACATTTTCTTAAAAGACCATTTAAAACATCATGAGTCATTTTGTTTGCATATTTTAATATCATATGCTATTTTAAGACTTTTAATTTAAACCGCTGATCGAATTTTAATGAAATGCAATTAACTATTATTATTAAAGAAGAGTCCTTCTGGCTTTGTGCTTTCATTTGGTTCCATTGAAAATGATAATTTTTTCTTAAAAACTGATAATTTTGAATATTTTCTGCCAATATATTCCACATCTTTAACAAACTTCGTTTTTTTTAGTACGACTTTTAAGGTTGCAAGAAAACTATTAATTGCATTTTTTCAAAAACAAAAAACACACATATAGCAACAACAAAATTTTGTATTATAAGAAACAAGTTTTGAGTAAAGTATTTTAATGTCCATGAAGTATTCAAACTAGCATTATATTAACTCTGTATTTGAAGTATTCGATATAAATGTTCTATTTTGAGACATAAGGCGAAAATGAGTATCCTTTACGAGTACCGTCGTAAGGTTTCATGTCTCTCATTATTTTATCGCTACAGAAATAGACAGTTGCATTCCTCCCCTCAAACGATTCAACTTTAATGCTCGTTCTTTTAGGAATGCCCATCAATTTACCCTTTAACCTTTGACTCAATACCTCCTACTCATTACAATATGCAGGCATTCAAAACCAATGTGCGTTGGTAACTCCTTTCAAATGATATCCTCCCTTCCTAATTATTCGCTTTGTGTATAATCATTATAAGGGTATTCATATCCCCTTAAGTGCACCAACAATACATAAAAAAAAACATTCTTCCTTAAATCGAAATTTAAAAATTTTCAATTCAACAAACTTGAGATCTTCTTATCTGGTATACGGAATATTATCAATCTGATTTATTTAAATTAATAAATGAGTAAATTTAAATTTCCAAAATATTTTACAACAGATAATTTAAAATAATTAGAAAAAAACTAATCACTTCATACCAGCTTCGTTAAATCTCTGAAAAGTTTAACTTCAAAAATTATTGAATACGAGAAGAATAATTAATTTCTTAGACACTAAATTAAGAAATGTTTTACACTATTAAATGAGTACATATAATTTAACTAGAAACAGAATACATAATGTTTTTTGGTAATCAGTTTAAAAATTTAAACAAATGATTTAACCTCGAACAATACAAAAAATTGTATCTGAATCATGTGGTTCAAAATTTGAATAAAAGATACATTAATTGTTTTAATTAAGGTTATTTACCTTTCTCTATTTAGGCTTTTTATATTTAAATGATTTGATCTGAATTAATTTATTATACAAATCAATAACAAATTTTATATTTAAAATGATACGTTTTCGTTTCTAAGAATAATGAACAAACAAAAACAACGTCTAGATACTTTGATATTTAAACTTGTTTTTTATTTTTTTTTATAAATTTGTATAAATACAATAAACTAAACATACTTACTTATGATAAAATATTTATTTATGTTAATTAAATACTTAATATTTTTTTTATTTATAGACATTTATATTAATTATTTTGACACGCTTATGAAAATGAAAAAAAAATATTACTTTGAGTAGCTTCGTTACCATAAAATATTAGGGTCATATAGAAGGTAAAGTTGTATAAATATATAAGATAGTATGAATTGTTTAATTTTTGGTATTTATATACTAGAATTTGACCGTTATATCGTTATACAACAAAAAAAAAGCATTTAAATTGCATTTAGATCTTAAATATCTTGGTACATAAACCAAAAATTGTCATATTTAAAAATAAAAATTATTTTTAATATTATTTAAACTTCTAAAGAAGGTATTTTATCATATTTGAAAATTACTAGATTTGTGATTTAAACAATTCAAAAATATTAAACAGTTCATTATTATTTTTTAAATGAATTCTACTTCAACTTAAGCTAAAAACCTTAATCTTTAAGTTTGTAAGAAAATCACTTCAAGCAGGTAATCTTCAGAAGACCCAAAAGTTTGCAGGCTAGTTTTCTTAAAATTTTAACGTTAAATTTGATTTGTTTTAAATTAGTTAAATTAAGTAACAATTCAAAAAATATTGTTTTTATTTTAATTTTTTCTTTCTCCACCTCTTCTTCTCTATCACAGTAATTTTTTTCTTTCAAAAATGTTGAATTGTGTTAAAAGTAATTTTTCTCCACATTATTTCATTCGAAATAATTTATGAAAGTCTTATCCGCAAAAAAAAATGAAAAACTAAACAAAACATTGTATAACTAATGAATTGAATCATAATAAAATAAATCTTCTTTTTATTCCAATTTAAAGATACAAAAAATACACAATCCAACATAACGACGAAGATGTATATCAATATATGGTCGATTTACAAACCAATGATACAAATCTAGATTTTTGGCTCCTCACCAGAAATGTGTCAATAGTGGCGGTTGCTCCGTTTATGCAACCGATATTGGAATCACAATTGGAATCATTGGGTGCACCATACATAGCTAAATCATTGATGGATGAGATGTATGTAAACAAGAGAAATATGGAAATTTGTTTAATAATTCCAATTCATATTCTTTTTCTTTTCTGCTTCCATTTTTGTTTTCCAATTAAAAAGGATTTTGGACGATGATACCGATTGTGATGGTAGTTTGTGTCCTTTGAATAGGAAAACAAGACAAGCAGGCGGATTTTTCAGACATTATCCAAGATATGATTCGGTAAGTTTGTCAATATGAAATTTGTGTTGTATGGGGCGTATACGTAATATTTGTTTGTATTAATGTCAATAGAGTATCGTTTCCTTTGCGAAAAAAAATATCATGCTTTATTCTTTTTCACTATCAGATTATTCAATATATGAACGCCCTCGCTTTGAGACATCCTCAATTTGCAAGACTTGAAGTCTTAGGTCGATCTGTTGAGGGACGCATTATTGCAGGTTTATCGATATCCCTAAATGGACGACGTGATCGTAAGGTAGCTTACATTCAAGGAGGAACTCACGGAAGAGAATGGATAACAACACCAACTGTTCTATATTTTGCTGCCGAAATTCTTGCCAATATCAATGCTTTCCGTTCGATTTTACGTGATACCGAAATTTATGTTGTACCTTTGATGAACCCCGATGGTTATGAATATTCACACACAGGGGTATGTAAAATATAAAGTTATTGTGGTTCGGTATATTAAATGTTTAATTTTAAATTCCAAGGACCGTTTCTGGAGAAAAAACAGACATCGTTTTTCACTTCGATCATGTGTTGGCGTTGATATCAATCGTAACTTTGGACACTATTGGAACTACAAGGGATCTAGTCAAAATGTATGGATTTCACAAACAAAAATCAGTATATAAGTACATACTAATTAAAAATTAACTCTCACTTTAGCATTGTTCCGAAGTGTACTCCGGCTTACGACCAAATTCAGAACCAGAAACCCAAGCGGTCAAACGTTTCTTGGACAGAAATCGTAATCGTGTTAAGTTAGTTCTTGATGTTCATTCATTTGGAAAATTCCTCTTCTATCCATATGGATTTACAAAGTGAGTTCAAAAAGGATATAAATTATATTTTCATTGAATCAATTAACACATTAATAACTTTAAAACACCATTAGGGCCGCTGCACCAACAAGGAATCTCCTCCATTCAGTTGCTGTCCGAGCTGCTAGCCAAATTGCCAAATACCGTGGAACAGTATACACCATTGGTAGTTCTTCGAATATTTTGTATGAAGCATCTGGTGGATTGGACGATTATGCTTATGGAGCACTTGGTATTCCACTCACGTACACTTTGGAATTACCCGGAAATGGTTTCGATTATCCTGCCTCGGACTTAATTCATGTGTGCAAAGAAACATTTGCTGGATATATTGAATTTGTCAGGCATGTTTCGTTGTTTTGAAAACAAATTTTAGTTTTCTATGGGTTTTTCTGTTAAGTGAATGATGTTGTTTTGTTATAAAAAAAAGAGTGAAATAAATTATTATAGGTTCTTAAAATGAAAAAAAACATCCTGTTTATTAATTTAAAATTAAGGGTTTTCCAATTCGTACCTACTGTTAATTTTTACTATCTGCAAATGTAACAAATTTGTTTTTGATTTTTTTCATAATGTGTTCTAGGTTTTGAAGTAAGTTGAATCGTTAATTGAAATAGATTAAGTAGAACAAAGATTTATAAGAACTCAAAGGATCTGCAACGAAATTATGCTAAGAATGTCAGCTCGTACACTGTTCGCCGGATCCTACTGCATTATGCTGAAGATAAAGCCCAATCTCAATTGGAAAAAATTCGGAAGCTGATGAATTTCAAATTGAAACTTGTTGAGTAATAATCATAATACAAGGTTATGATGGCAATTTTGACATCTGTCATTTTGGACACATGCCAATTTTGACGTCTGTTACATTTTATATCCGTCACTTTTGACATCTGTCACTTTTGACATATGCACTTTTGACATCTGTTGCTTTTGACATCTGTCTCTTTTGTCATCTGTCACTTTTGACATCTGTCAATTTTAACATCTGTAAATATTGACATCTATCAATTTTAACATGTTCCAATTTTGACAAATGTCACTATTAATATCTATCACTTTTAACATATAGGCGTTTCCACAGAATCTTTCATTTTCAACAATTGAATTTTTTTTATTTTTATTTTGAGGCACATCTATAAACAAAGATTTTCTTGACTGTTTTTCATCTTAATAATAAGAAAATACTTGCGTGATTCATTTTGAAACATCGTTAAAAAATATCCTCCGTTCTGTGCAGTGCAGTGGAGATATGTGCATTGAATAAAAAACCCTAGTTTCATACAAAAATTTGATTTTGTACTGTCGTGCAAACTTTGAAATTTAAAAATTTCGATCAACGGCTTTTTTTTACCATTGATTATTCGTAAAATTATCATTCACAATCATTTATTTTTCGGTAAGATCTTATCGATAGGTGTGCCGCTAAAAAAATCACATATTCTATACCAATCACGTTTTCAATTTTAAACTTTAAAATGCCATTATTTATTTTTAAATAGAGGCACACGATCCAATTAATTTTTAATTGATTTATTGATTGATAGAGAATAATTTAAGCTTATAAAATACTTCCAGAATCGATCGTTGAGAAAGTTATGTAGAGAAAAAGGTCAGATTTTAATATTTGTAAAAACGGAGGTACTCTAATTTAATTGCTTTGTACTATTTTTTAAATGGTTGCACACCTTTCTTTCGAAGTTTTTCTATCAGTGTATATTATAAATAATTATAAATCAATGAAGTTAAGTTGTTTCAAAGGTCGTTGAAATGTTTTTTGTTTATAAAACTTAATAAATTTGCATCTGGTACGCTTGAAATTTGCAATATTTAAGCCTATTTTTTATTAATTTTAACTAAAAATTTTAATCCAATCAAGTTAAAAGTAGGTTATATAATTGAAATAAGTCATGATACGAAAATCTTTCCACTTAAAAAGTGCCAATTTCATTTCTAAGGCTTAATATACTGTGGTAACATGAAAGTTAAAAATACTGTGGAAATGCCCATATATGTATATGTCAATTGGTTACTTGACTATAGTGTTTATTTGAACTGTAGCTATCTCCGGCATACCTACTTGTCATTTCTTCCGATTCCGATTTGTCAAATTGAAAATTTTGAAATTTCTCGACGTTTCAAGGTCCCTAGAGTCGAAATAAAAGATTTTTAGAAAGATGTCTGTGCGTGCGTGTGTACGTACGTTCGTACGTCCGTACGTCCATACGTTCGCGACTTTTTTTCGTTGTCCATAGCTCAAGAACCAGAAGAGATATCGATTTCAAATAAATTTTGTTATACAGATAATAAGGCAGAAAGATGAAGAAAGGGCTCTCAAGAAAATTTCGTGGGTGTTTTTTTTACCATAGCAGTTCGAAAAAAAGGTGAAAATTTTGGTTAACCGTACATATCTTACGAACCAAAAACGCTAGAGACTTGAATTAAATTTTATATAATATAGTGTAACGTGATATCAAACAATTTTTTGAAAAACATCCATCTAACGGTTTTTTTTTTAAATCAAAAAACCTGAAAAAAAATTGTCACCTCGAAAATTTTACGACTAAAATATGATTTCATCTCCAAAACAATTTTGTGCAACGAAGAATAATGTTTTTTTACATCTGATAACATTTTAAGAAAAATCGAATTGACTGTTTGTTTTTATAAAAAACAAAAATCTAAAAAAAAAACATTACTTAAAGTTATTAAACATTGAATATCGATTTAAATATCGTTTCAAAAACTTGAAATTAAGGCTTTAAACTTATTTTATCTTATAAGAAATATTGTTTTCAACATTCTGAAAAATGTTGAGAAAAATCAAATTGACAGTTTTTTACAAAAAATAAAAACCTAAACAAAAATTAATAAAAGTTGGTAAAAATTGATTTTCGACTCAAATATCTTTTCGAAGCTTTGAAATATTGGCTTTAATTTACTTTTATTTTCCAAAAAATATTGCTGTCAACATTCAGTAAAATTAAAAAAAAAAACGAATAGACAGTTTTTTTACAAAAATTAAAAACATAAAAAAAATTAACAAAAGTTGGTAAAAATTATTTTCGACTCAAATAGCTTTTCAAAAATTAAAAATATTGGCTTCAAACTTATTTTATTTCATAGAAAATATTGTTTTCGACATTCAGTAATTTTTATATAAAAATCCAACAGTCCGTTTTTTCATAAAAAATAAAATCTACAAAAAATAGTACGCAAATTTGGTAAAAATTGATACGAGTACATATAGACAAACTTTTAAGCAAGACAAATCGACAGACGGGATGGGAAGTTATGAGTGTGGGTCGCATCCCAGCCTCTTTTTGTTGGTTACTATGGTGTTTGTTTGAATTGACACCGGTATACCTACTTGTTATTTCTGTGCACCTGTTACTTTTAAACCCCATGATCCACTGAACCTTGTAGACAAGTTCAATGAAATCAAAACAGCTTGTACTCTAATATTTTCTTTAAAGGTATTCTCGATTTTTGTTTGTCGTATCACAAAATGTTTTGTTTTTAGAAGACACATTTAATATTTTCTGTAATGCTTTTTTCTAGAAATGAGCCTTGTATAAGGAAAATCGAAAAAGTATCGCTTTATTTTTAAAAAAATACTTAACCACTTAAAAGATTATAGTCTGGTAATTATATTGAGTCCTCTTTTTCAAATAAATTACCGTAAATTAACTTTTTTTCAAATATCAAAAATGCACACCATAAATTATGAGGCTTACTTACTTAAAGGAGACATCTGTTGGACTTAAGAGTGATATAACAGAAATGTATTCACTCAACCTCAAGATCATATAAAAAATGGTCAAAAGTTGGTGAGGTTGTAAATAATGAGAAAAAAGCCCATATTAAGACACACTCTTTAGATACCATGCCTTTTATATGGAGTTTTTTTGTAAAATAATGAAACCAAATATAGGATTGGCTTTTGAAATGTGACAAGTAAACTACACCATTACTAAAAATGGAACAGTATAAAATTCAGCAACCTATTAAAATTGTTTATATTCAATACAAAACGGTGACAAAGTTCGTAGGAATGAAAGATAAGGTCCTTACTGTATTATTTATCTTCATTAGACTTCATCTTTTAATTAGGTCTATGCCAATGTTCCACAATTGATTCAAGACCTTTAAGATTTTTGTTTAGACATTTTTAAGAATGAAACAAAAATTATAAAATACCTAAAAAACACATTAAATGGTTTTTGTTATTTTTTTTTTACGAAAAACTTACTTCAACCAAGGGTTCCAATGTTGTATTCCATGAGTGATTAAGAACTACAACCAGTACTTCTGAATCAAATTTTCTGAAAACTGGGTTCCTTGAAGCTACAACATTTTCACTAAGCCCCCTTTTTTGATAATAACATTGAATTCTATCTTATTAAAAAACCAAAACACGTTCGAAAAGATAACCCAATCACAATTAGAACAAAATTACCGAAGGTATAAAAGTAGAACATAAAATGCAATGAACATTAAGTTTCTCCCAAAAAGTTGTGTGATTAACTTAAAAATGTATTTAGGTTTTTTATTTATTTACTTCATTGCATTGAGTCATGGGGCAACAATTGAAGACGACAACTACAGTGTCTACCAAGGGCAAGCAAAAACCTTTTTTATATTCCAAACTCTTCTTAAATTTCTTTTATTGTAGGTACAAAATAATTGAAGTTACACCAGAAAGCAATAAGCAGAGTAAAATTCTTGAACAATTCCACGAACAGCAACATAAAGTTCCTTCGGTGATTTTTCTCAGTTCGACAAAATTGCTAAATTCTCCAATTCTTATGCTTGTTCCACCCGAGTCGGAAATAGAACTTCAATCTGTCTTAAAAAGTGTTAAGCTACCATTTAGGATTATCGATGACGATGTTGTAACATCACTTCGTGAAGAACGGTCTGAAAATTCAAGGCGTAGAACTCCATCTCGTATGGATTTCGAGTCATATCACCGATTTGATGATATCACAGAATATTTAGATGATCTATCGAAAAAATACCCTCAACACACAGCTCTAGTTCCAGTTGGTAAATCCTATGAAGGACGTCAGATGAATGCCATAAGAATTACAGACAACAGTGAAAGCCGATCTACATCTGATAGAAAAGTAATTTTTATAGACGCTGGAATTCACGCCAGAGAATGGATTGCACCAGCCACAGCTTTATATGTGATTCATCAACTAGTTGAGAATTTTGATAGCAATAGAGATTTAGTAAAAGACTACGATTGGGTGATTCTTCCGGTGGTCAATCCAGATGGATATGAATACTCTCATACGAAGGAAAGATTTTGGCGTAAGACCCGTCAACCTAACTCATTTGCCTGTATCGGAACTGATGCTAATCGCAACTTTGATTTCCATTGGGGTGAAACTGGAGCATCGAGTTATGCCTGTGCTGAGACATTTCGTGGACCTAAAGCATTCTCTGAACCAGAAACTCAAGCTCTGAAACAGATCTTAGAATCGTTTGAGGGAAATTGCAAAATGTACCTTAGCTTACATTCGTATGGAAATTATTTATTGTACCCTTGGGGATATGAATCGTAAGAGAAGCAGTCATTTTATAGTGTTTTTGTATTTAGTTGTTTGTTTTAGAACTCTTCCTCCAACTTGGAAAGATCTCGATGAAATATCAATGGCTGGAGCAAATGCTATAAGAAGTGCTACAGGAACAAATTATACTGTTGGAAGTGCCACAAACGTTTTATACGCTGCTGCTGGAGCGAGTGACGATTATGCATTTGGTGCTGTTAAGATACCTGTGTCGATAACTATGGAACTCTCCGGAGCTGGTAGTGGAGGTTTTGATCCACCAGCACGTAAGATAAAGCCATTTGTTGAAGAAGCATGGATTGGTATCAAAGCAATGGCAGCAAGTGTAACTAAAAAATATTGATGAAAGAAAAAAAAGTGATTACATATTTTAATAAAATGATTTGTGGAAATGTTTCCTGAATACAAATTTGAAAACTCTGATACATGTCTGTGTGAGAACTATGAGAACCTAGAAGTTACATTTGATAAGGAATATTTGTAGGTTTTTGAAAGGTTAATAAAATTATATGCATTTGAAATTTTCGCCTTCGTGGCAGAACTCTTCAAGAAAGGTGTTGAGGTAGGAAAACAAATCGGCGAATGAGAAGACTCAACATTAATTTATGATATAAATTTAAACAAAAAAAATCCATATCATTAAAATTAAATCTAAAATATCTTTATATCGGCTAGACTTATTTATGTAGGTTAGCTTATCAAATGCATAAAAACCCTAATAAAGTTTTCATATTTTATCGCTTGCCTCTCATAAATTAAAGATTAGTATAGATTTATTAGCAAAAACTTGGAATTTTGTTGAACCAGATTTTTAGACATGTTTTATATTTTCTTATTCTTATTGCAAAATTTAAGGAATACAGTTGGTTTGTTATCGAAACAAAGATGTTTCGTAGTTGTTTACTTTTGTTGTGTATTGCATGTAGTGTACTTGGTGAGGGATATGAAAAGTGAGTTTTGAAGCATATTATTGAATGTATGTGGAATTATTAAAATTGAATCTTTTATTTACAGTTTCAAAATATTTGACGTAATTGCTTCTAATTCAAAGCAATCGAAGTTGCTATTTGAGCTTTCCAAACAGGATGACTATGATTTCTTTGTTTTACCAAAACTATTGAATCAAACTTCGAGCGTTATGATACCACCGAAGAAGTTTGTTGAATTCATACAAATTCTCGAGGAGAACAAAATAACTTACAGTGTGATAAATGATAATGTTGGAAAATCTATCAAAGAGGAATTTCAAGAAAATCAACGCCGCCGTCGCGTCGACCTCATTCTCCTAAACTCGGAACTGATCGCTATTATTCTCACGATGAGATCAATAATTACATTGACTATCTAGCTGGGGAGTTTCCAGATCGTGTATTTTCCAAGACAGTAGGTAAAACCTATGAAAACCGAACCATGAAGACCGTAACAATCACTAATGGAGATAATGGGTTCGAAAACAAAAAGATCATCTTCATCGATGGTGGAATTCATGCTCGTGAATGGATATCCCCAGCAGCTGTTCTCTATGTCATTGAACAGCTCACTGAAAACTTCGAAGAAAACCAAGAACTTCTGAAAGACTACAATTGGGTTATCCTGCCTGTGGTGAACGCCGATGGTTATGAGTATACTCGTCAATCAACCAGCAAACGCATGTGGCGTAAGACAAGAATTCCCTACCCTAAATGTTACGGCGCTGATGCCAACAGAAATTTTGACTTCCATTGGATGGGAAAAGGTGCTTCCGCTGATACTTGTTCGGAAACATATGCTGGTCCATCGGCATTCTCCGAACCAGAAGCTCGAGTTTTAAGAGATGTCTTGATATCGATTCAAGATCGTTGTAAAATGTACATGACAATTCATTCTTATGGAAACTATCTTCTTTATCCCTGGTCATGGACTTCGTAAGTTTTTTCTCCTGAAAAATGTCTTAAAAGATACAAAACAAAAATATTGGTTATTTCTAGAGATTTACCAGAAACTTGGAAGGATTTACATGAAGTAGCTATGGCTGGATACGATGCGATTTTTAATGCAACTGGGACCGTTTACACGGTAGGTTCTTCTACAAATGCTTTATATGAGGCTTCTGGTTCAAGTGATGATTATGCATTTGGAGTGACAAATATTCCGATATCAATTATAATGGAACTACCTCGTGGTGGATTGATGGGCTTTGATCCACCACCATCGAGTATTGATAAATTGGTCAGGGAAACTTGGGTTGGAATCAGGGCTATGGGAGTGACTGTTATTAATAAGTATTAATTAAAAGAAAAGGTTATTTAATAAAAAATATAAAAGTGTTTTCACTGTGGACCTAATGACTTATACATACATATATCCGTAAATTCTTTATTTAGAGCATTTTTTGGATATACACTTTTTCAGTTTTAGTAAAAAAATATTTTTGGTATGCAAATTTTTAGAGAACATTCAATAAAAATGTATCAGTTTGTTTTGAGAAAAATTTTGACTACTGTTTTTTTTAGACTTTAAAACATTAAAAAAAACTCGAATCTGCTTCAAAACTTAACTTCAAGTTTGAACCTTAGCGATCCATTGATTTGTTCTGAATGGTCGCGGTTAGACAAATAACGGACTAAAATAGAGGACCCACTTTTTCGAGTTCTCTGACATAGTAATGTTATGTTTGATTTAAATCTTGAGTTCGACCTTTATTTTTTTAAATGCAATACTTTATGGTTCCTTTATGTCGTTCAAGTTTCCAAACAAATGTTTCGATTTCAGTTCAAGGAACTCAATTCAAAACAATGTATTGCGAACTTTCATCCTATGATTTTAAGATTCTACGTTATAGCGTCACAGATTTCATCTCAAAAGTCATCCAAATTGAAGAACAACCCTTTGAGGCGTTAAAATACATTTCCAATCAAATATGTAGTATTACCGGCTTGACATAGAATTTAATTTGAATTTCCGTCAACTAAATACTACAGAAATAGCAATAAACCTTAAAGAAATTACCCGGGATTAGAGCCCAAAGAAATGCAATAAACTTTAATAAAAGGATTTTCAATTGGCGAGGGTAGATTTTGGCGCCCGTGGCGGGCATTTTGTTTTGTCGTCATCTGCCAAATATTAAAGTTTATGATAAATCATCATGGCAAGTTATACGATTGAAAAGCACGTTCAAATGATACAACTTCATTATCAAAATGAGTGTTCTTTAACGCAAACGTTGCGTGCATTGCGTTCATTTTACTGTAGACGTGGTGACATTTCAATTTGAGACAACCGTTTCAGCAAATAATCAGCCAACACCTGTACGTTGAAGGAACGCAAGATCATCTGAGAAAATCGCCGCAGTCCGTGAAAGTGTACAGCAGAACCCGAGGCAGTCTATTCCTCGCAGTGCACAAGAACTCGGCCTTTTGCAGACTTCAACTTGGCGAATTGTAAAAGATCGAACTGACCTAGGAGCTCAAAGTTCATGACCATAGACAACGCCGTTTATTTTCTGACTGGGCTTCGAATCGTTTGGAAGAGGACTCCATTTCGGCCGAAAAATCATCTTTACTGACGAGGGGCATTTTTGGATGAATGGCTATGTTAACATGCAAAATGTATTAGAGACCAAATTGAACCATAGACGACATGTGGTTCCAGCAAGACGAATGCGCTGCGTACCACACAGGTAAGGTTATCTCTCGCAGGGGTGATGTGAATTGGCCACCAAGGTCATGAGATTTAACCACGATAAACTTTTTCCTGTTAGGTGTCTTGAAGTCGCAGGCTTATGCAAATAATCCACAGCTGAACATAACATCGCTCAAATTCAGCGGGATCTATGCGGAAGAGTCATTGAAAATTGGACCACTCTGATCAGTGCCACCGTAAAAAGGTTAGGCGGGCATTTGGATGATGGCATTTTCTACACTTAATGGCAACATCCGTATTTCAAATAAAAAATAAGTTTGTTAATGCCTCACACACAGCTTGTTTTATTCCATTTAAGCATCTACCCGCCCTTATTGAAAAACCCTTTACAATCAATTTGAATTTGTATGACTTTAAATAGTTATTTTCAACACAGTGAAACATTTTTCTAATTCTATGTACAAATAGCTATACCAAAAATATTTATGTCAAGTTCTTAAAGCTTAGTACGTCAATAATTATTCCATACGTTGTTTCCAATTATTTCAAGTGGTAAAATGCCATCAATATAATATAGTTAAACTTTATCTAAATAACAAAGCATTGACATTTCCGACCAATTACAATTCTTTCAAAACCAAAAATAAACTAATAAAAGACTATCCCTAGATTTTGTTTTTATTAGTGGTATAAATAAATAAATCGGCTTACTCGTAAATCGACTACTAGATTTGATAAAAATGTATTGATTAAAAACTTTAAGAACTGTCAGTAATATATCATTCTTACGAATATACTTTTACAAAAATGATTAATTACGTTTATAAATCTATAAAATGTAATTAATAAAACTTTGATTGTGAAATGATTTGGCAAAGTGCGCTTTATTAAAAAATTAGAGCAACATTTGGATCAGGAACTTTGAGTGAACTAGTACGAACTATGTTTCTTCGAAACTGCTTGGTTGTGTTGTGTGTGACGAGTGTCCTTGGCGAAGGATATGATGGGTAAGTTTAAATATCTTAGTCACTCTTTAATAATTTTTTTTCGATGAGTTATCTATGTACCATATTTAAAAAAATAAAAAATATTTTAGATTTAAAATCTACGACGTGGTAGCATCCAATCCAAGGCAAGGAAATTTACTTTTTCAGCTATCCCAACAAGAAGACTATGATTTCTTCATTTTGCCTAGACTTCTGAATCAGACCTCTAGAGTCATGGTACCGCCTTTTAGGCAAACGAAGTTCTTACATCTTCTTGGCAATTATGGAATGGATTACAATATTGTGAATGAAAATGTTGGAAAAACCATTAAAGAACAATTCATTGCGAATCGAAGGCCTCGAGTCTACTCACCGAAACTTGGAACTGATCGCTACTATTCTCATGACGAAATCAACAATTACATTGACCATCTAGCTAAGGAGTATCCGAGCAGAGTTTTTATCAAAAGAGTTGGCAAAACCTACGAGAACCGCACAATGAAGACCATTACGATCACCAATGGAGATGGACGGCCAGATAAGAAGATCATCTTTATCGACGGTGGATTCCATGCTCGTGAATGGATCTCCCCGGCGGCTGTGCTTTATGTGATCGAGCAGCTAACTGAGAACTATGAAGAAAACCGAGAACTTTTGGAAAACTACAATTGGGTTATCCTTCCAGTGGTTAATGCTGATGGTTATGAGTACACTCGGCAATCAACCAGTAATCGTATGTGGCGTAAGACCAGGACTCCATACAAGGGATCATTGAATCGGAATTGTCATGGTGCCGATCCAAACAGGAATTTCGACTTCCACTGGATGGAGGAAGGTGCTTCTTCGAGTGCTTGCTCGGAAACTTTTGCCGGTCCAAAAGCATTTTCAGAACCAGAAACTGGAGTTATGAGGGATTTGTTGATATCGATTAAGGATCGTTGTAAATTTTACCTTACTCTTCATTCTTATGGAAAATACTTGTTATACCCTTGGGGATGGACTTCGTGAGTTCTTAAAAGTGATTATTTTAAATATTATTTTTTTTATAGTTTGTTTATTGTTTTGTTGTAAAGTGCTCTTCCTGATACATGGAAGGATTTAGATGAAGTAGCTATGGCAGGATATAATGCAATACTTAAAGAAACTGGTACCATTTACACGGTGGGATCTTCAACTAATGTTTTGTATATAGCTGCTGGAGCAAGTGATGATTATGCATTTGGAGCTACAAATATTCCAATCGCCATTACAATGGAATTACCAGCTGGTGGTACGACAGGATTTGATCCACCAGCATCGAGTATCGATGAATATGTTAAGGAGACATGGGTTGGCATCAAGGCTATGGGTTTGACTGTCATTCAAAAGTACTAGAGGTTGTTCTAGTGCTGTTTTTATTGTTTTGTTGGTTTTAATAAAATAATGTTGAATTTTGTTGTTTTGAAATGCTTTTTTTATGGATTTTGAAGGTAAGCTATCTTGGTGAAGTTAAAGAAATAACTATGGAAAAGTGTTAGTATTTACTATCGTTTTTGGTATCACTCAAGATCAAAATTCAAGAACTTTTATTGAGTGGTAAGAGACTAAGAGGTTCACTTTTTGAAAATAAACAACATTACTTGTAAACACGTTTAATAAAAATTTCCGTTGCATGCGTTTAGGATGAATGAAGACCAATAGATTGTTTTTTCAAAAACATTATTTTGGTTTGAAGTGTACTTCTAAGAAATATCCGTCAAACTTTCTGTGAAACCTAAGTTTATGTAATAAAATTTTTGCTTCTAAGTTACAATTGCATTCATGTTTTTTAAAACTGTATCGAAAATTATATTTCATTCAAAAGACCTTATTCTGCCTCACTTGAAGTAAGGCAGAATAAAAAACAAAAAGTTACATTATTTGGAGAGTTATATACAGATAATAATGCAGAAAGGACTATCAAATAATTGCTTGGGTGATTTTTTTTAATAAAGCAATTTAATAATAAGATGAAAATGTTGGTTAACCCAGAATATCTCACGAACCAATCACGCTTGTGACTTGAATTAAATTTTATATTATTTATTGTAACGTGATACCAAAGTAGTATATTTTGAAAAATTAACAGTTTTTCTTATAAATCAAAAAAAAAACAGAAAAAAAAACAATCGACGAACATTTTTCGAAGAAAAACAGAAAAACGTTTTTGACATTCGGTTAAATTTTAAGCAAAATCGTATTGACAGTTTTGTTTATAAAAATTAAAAACACAAAAACAATAATACAAATATCTTTATAATAATTTAAGATGTTGACTTCAAGTTTATTTTCTCTTTTAAAATATATTGGTTTTCAACATTTAGTAATTTTTTTTCCCCAAAAAATAAAAACCTAATAAACATTACTGAAAGTTGGTAAAAATGAGGTTCGACTAAAATATCTTTTCAAAAATTTAAGATATTATCTCGAAAGTTAATTTATCTTTAAAAAAACTTTGTTGTGAACATTCAAAAAAAAATTTGGAAAAAATCGAGCTGACAGATTTCTTACAAAAACTAAAAACCTAGAAAAAACAATACTAAAACAGGGCACAAATTTACTTTGGACTCAAATACCTTTGCAAAAAATAAAAAATATTATTTTCAAACCAATTTTATATCACAAAAAATATTGCTTTTGATATTAAGTAAACGTAGAGGAATCGCCACATTCGGGTCCTTGGCAACACTTTCACTTACAGCAGAAATATTTTCAGTGGTAGAGCGAAACGATGATGCACAGGCCTTACAATATCTGTAACCAATCCAGTCTTTGCTTTTCCTTTTAAAGCACGATATTGGGCTGTAGTAGAATCACAATTTTTGTAGTAGGTTTCAACAATTTGTATGCATTGTGCGATAGTTAAGGGTTTCATTTCCGTAAGTGTTAAACTTTCAACTGAAAAAAAGTCTGTTTAACAACTTAGTTTGACAGATGTCAAAATACAGCCCTATACTTTTAAAACTGTAAAACGGATAACTGAATAAAAGGATACTTTAGGAAAGCCTAAGCGACTATGATTTTCAAACACGAGTTGTATACTTCTTGGTTCATGATTTATTAGAGACTATTACGTCACATGTTTGTTTATAAATTTATCTTAGTTTTTGTGTGCCGTATAAAAATAAAGATAACAAAAGAGAATAAAGGCGTATATGTAGGTTTTTTTAAATTTTACTAAGTTTTTACACAATTTTTATTTTTAAATCACTCAGTGTATCGCGACACTTTTAAAATACCGTCTGCGAGGTTAACTTAAAGGTTAGGTATAAATAAAATCAGTTGTGACATTCAAACTTATTGTAAGAAATACAAATGAAGAAATAGAAACCCTATTTCAGTTGCAGAAATTTGTTATGCCCTAGCTGCATAATTAGAACATATCACTTACATTTTTCCTTAACAATTATTTTAAAAGTGGCTCTTAGTTGTTGTATTTACTTCAAGTTAATAAGTGTTATACCTCAAGTGCCAAAATTATTATTTTAAGTACCTCTTATTTAGGTATGTTTGTTTTCTGTAAAACAAGCCCTTATGATGTCTATACTATTGAGTGCAAAACCATTAACTGTTTAATTTTTGTGTAGGTTTGGTATTTATTTTTTAGAGGAAAGTTTTCTGAGTAGTTATGTGATAAAAAGATGGTAAGTGTAAGGGGGTTGTGTATGACCATCCTGAAATAAATTTGTTGGTACAATGATCTTAGGGTGGTTTAAACTAAACAATAACTTGTTGTTAGGTCTTTAAACTTTTTATACATGTCTAAGAAACAAAAATGTATCGATTATCTGAGGTACACATCAACTAATCCTCAGCACTGAAAAGGTACAATAATTAATCCTAGAAAACAACATTTAACCTTATATATTTATGTAATAATACATTTAAACCAACTTTTATAAACTCACTATTTTTGGTTGAGCATATGTTTGACAGCTTTCATAAGCGCTCAACAAAATATCCTTTAAAACTACTTATTTTTATAGACGCTTTTTAGTTCAATTCAATTCACAAATACATATTATAAGTTGAACTCATTACTTCAAAAGTTTTTGTATTCCTTTTTACCAGCTGAACTTAAATAAAAACATCATTACTCCAAGGAAGACTAAAATTTTTCTTGATTTTTTTCAATCGCTTTGATTTCAATTTTTAATCCTAAAATAATGTCAAATATAAAAATATTGTAGATACTAAAGTTAATATTCCAATACAACCATATTTGTACCTTTCTTTAATAGCCACCCTCTTAAATACCTACGTGTGGAGAAAACGCCCATAAGTGAATTCCAACACGCTATTTATGGCTAACTGCTGCCGTGAACAAACTCATAAGATTGCATGATTTAATTATAGTTGTTTTTAGCTATTAAATAAATAAATATTTATGTCTAAACTCAATTTTTCAAGTCAGTTTTTATGTCCCGTATGAATCCATCTTCAGAGATGCTTAATATAGGGTCAAAAATTTGTTTTTCTATTTCCGATTTGAGTTCAAAAAGAAAACGCTTGTTAAAATTGATCAAAATAGATCTTCCAGCTCGATAAACCGGAGATACATTCAAAATCTAGCATAAAACACGCTCCGAAGGAGTGATGGCTGAAACACAAACACGCTTCAGCTTCGGCTTCGCCTGACGTTTACAAGTTCAGCCATAGGAATTCCATGCATGATATCACAATGGAGCTTCGACCTCACGTTTCGTTTGACAATCGTAAGGAAAAGAACGTAATGTAACGTAATGTGACTCCAGACGGAAGCTCTAGTTCAATTATCTGAACATTTGCTTTGTCTGACAGCTCATCATCTGTAAAAAAATGTCAACAAACAAAATATTTGCTCTTTGGAGAGATGAAATAATAGAAATGTCATTCAAAGCAACCGCGAAGCAGGCCTAACGTAACGCAGACGAAGCCGAAGCTGAAGCGTGTATGTGTTTCAGCCATGAAAGTTATGTTAACAAATATTTCAAACAAAATTAGTTATAGCAGAGTGTACTTAAAACATTCTTATCATAAGATATTGCTGCTAACAAATTAGGAAAGTACATGTTTTTTAAATAATCTTTACAAAATTTCCATAATCTAGGTTATTAAACCTATTGACAGCTAATTTTTCAAACACATCTGATTGAAGTTTATACAAAAAATACGCTTAGACATTTCTTAAAACAGAATTGAAGTTAATTTATTTGTAAATATTCAAGTCAAACTTATGTAGGCCATTTGTAATTCTATACAAATTAAATTTAATACTTGGAAATGACCTTTTGAGCCATAGCCTTAATACCGATCCATGTCTCGGAAACAAATGGCTTGATTTGTGATGGAGAAGGATCAAAACCGGAACCACCAGCAGGCAATTCCATGGTAATGGAAATTGGAATACCAGCAACACCAAATGCCCAATCATCACTTCCACCAGCTGCGGCATACAACACATTTGTCGATGATCCAACAGTGTATTTGGTTCCAGTAGCTGAACGGATAGCATTGGCTCCAGCCTTTGCGACTTCATCGAGATTGGAAACGGTTGAGGGAAGTTGTCTGCAATAAGAAGAAAGATTTTTAAAATATTTGTTGTTTAAATTGGAGCAAATCAAAACTTACGAAGTCCAGCCCCATGGGTACAACAAGTAGTTGCCGTAGGAGTGAATGGTCAGGTAGAATTTAGCACGTCCCTTCAATTTCAGCAATTGATCCCTAACAACTTGAGTTTCTGGCTCAGAGAATGCCTTCTCTCCCCTGAAAGTATCGGAGCACGATGAGCTTGAGGCACCAACCTCACCCCAGTGGAAGCCGAAATTCCTGTTGGCATCTGTTCCTGTGCATGAGCTGCTCGATGGTTTCCTGGTCTTCCTCCACATGCGTGACTTGGTGTGAGTGTACTCATATCCATCAGGGTTTACAACTGGCATTACAACCCAATCGTATTTGGTTAAGAGATCCTTGTTGGCTGAGAAATTCTCGACAAGCTGGTTAATGACATACAAAGCAGCAGCTGGAGCAATCCATTCTCTAGCATGAATTCCACCATCAACCCAGATCACATTCTTATTGGCCTTCTTGTCACCGTTGGTAATAGTGATTGTCTTAATTTGTCTTCCCTCGTAGGACTTGCCAACGTTGTTGACTGTCACACGGTTTGGATACTTAGCGGCCAATTCATCGAGGTAAGCATTGATTTGGTTGAATCTTTGGAAGCTGCTGAAAGATACACCACGGGACATCGAACGGAAGAGGGTATTTTGAGAACGTTCCAAATGGATAGCTTTTGATACATCTTCGTTAATAACTTCAAAGCCCAAAGAAAACTTGTTGAGAGTGTTCTCAAAATCATCTTGATCCTCAGGGGAGATCATCACACGGGACGAGACATTCAAGGCCCTAGGGCGATGGAAGAAGTCATAGTCTTCGAATTTGCTCAAATGCTCTAGGATCTGCTGTTCAAAGGTATTGGTAGGGGTGACATCGTAGATTTTGTAACTAAAAGAAGAAATAAAAGCTGGTTTACATTCACATTCCTAAACCTCTTGGATTCTGAAAAATCAGCTAGCATTATAATTGAGAAAACTTACCCTTCTAATTCTGCTCTAACCAAAGCAAAGCCACAGCAGGCCAGTAAACCCAACAAAATCTTAACCTCCATTGTTGTTCTCTTTGTTAAAAGCAATTGTTTCAACTAATGGCTTCTATCTGTCAAACATTCCTTTTATACCTGTTAACTTCTATCTCTAGACGAACTTATCAATATGTTCGTAGTACAAGTCGATCGATTGCTTATCATAAATTTTACTTCAGTACGCGCGTATATAATTTTTGAACATGAATTAAAATTTGAAAGTGATATCCGTCAGTGATAAATTGTGATTTTTGTTTTGCCTCGTGTCAGCACAGGAAAGTGGCTCTCGAAATGGCCTGATCTAGTTAAAATACTATGTCATCTTGGCGCTTAGTATCATACTGACGTGTTCAAGGTCTCTGTCCAGAGCTTAAAGATTAGTTGAGTTACATACTTCAAATCATTCTCGAGTATCATGAGAAAGTTAAAAACAATATTTACCTAAGTAGCTACACGTAGTTAGACATGGAAAAAGGGTAATTAGACTTCGTCGTTTGGAAGTGAGAGCAAAAAAAAAGCTAAGATAAGAACAATAAACTGCTTTTAACTAAAAAAAGTTAGAAGACTAAATGATAAGAAGCTTATTGAACTGTGATTTTTACTACTTGTGTTTTTTAAAATTATTTTAATAATTCAAAATAATATTTCTTGGCTTATCAATAGACTTAGACCCATTGAAGTGTGAATTAACCAGCTTTTTTAATCTTTACGTTTTTAGACAGATGACATCAGAGAGTATAAAATAAAACAGAATTTATCTTGACATTTTGCAGAGTTTAGGTATTTGAATCTTAGATTGACAGAAGATCTAGACAAGGTATTTTTTTGAGATTTTTGAGAGGGTAGAAGATGATTTATTTTTGGGTTTTAGGCGATTCACGAGCATTGATATATTTTTTTGACAAAAGATAACAACAAAGAAAGCCGAAGAATTTTTTTGACGATATAAAGTTAATTTTGTATATACATACCTTTTGTATAAAAATTTTTAATCTCAAGTGAAAGTTCGTGCAATCAGACATGTTTCATACTGTCAATCATGTAAAGAGCAAATGATATGAAACATGAAAAAATGCTTGAATTAGTTAAGATATTGAAGGCGTGCTTCAATCAAAGTAGGACAACAATGGATCCATAACCGGAACCTATGTATTAAATCTTTAAAGCGCACAAAAGGAAGGAATATTTAACCGCAACCCTGTAGATTTTCTTTTTTCTCAATTTTTCTCATATTACAAATTCCAATGCCAGGGCTATTAATTTAACCGATTATATGGTCTAAAAAATATATTTTCTGATATCCTTTCTTAAGTTCTCAAAAATGATGAAATGGGTTATGTAACAGATTCTGGTAAAAGAGTTATATGCTAACTCTTAACATTTTTAAATTTCGAATATACCTATCTGACTACTTTAACTCCTCATATATTCCACATTTAAGGTAAGCAATGATATTTTTACTTGCGACTTATATGGACATGAAATAACGATGGTAGAGAAGTCGAAGTTTGTATGTCTGTCCTCGCCCAAACACCCTAAACCATTAAGTCCATTGGTTTCAAACTTGGAATTAAGGTTTTAAGCCGATTCGCGTAAGGAGTTTTTTTTATTGCGGTTAAAATGTTTAAGGGGAGGAATGCAACATGATATTTCACTAAAGCATATTCCGTTAAAATAACGGTAAAAAAGCGTGATACATTTACGACAATGTTCAAGTGACGCAAGCGATCTTTTCTTTGAAAACTGTCCAAGAGGCTTAAATAAGTTACTGAAACCCCAGCCCAGAGATGGGAGTTATATTCAAGTTTCAGACGTATATATAGGTTTTAAAGATTGTATAGCCAGATCAGACAAAGCGAAAAATGTCTTGCATAGTTTAAAAAAACCTTAACAGCTTGGTGCTAGTAGGTGATGCACATTCCGGGAAGAGAGATTTTCAGTTTCGTTGATGCAAGTGCCGCTCATAGATAGTGGCAAGGAGGGTGTATCTCGCTTTAACGATTCAAGACAGCATTAGGTTTTTCAAAATATTAAATTCCACACGGTTTCTTATTCCCCGTAGTACAAATGTACAATGCTGTGTAGCCCGGAATTTAATGAGCTAATCATATTTTGTCTTTTCAATTCCACATCCGAAGAGGAGAGTTGTGAGCCTGGAAACTAATATTTAAAAATAAGAGTGCTATCGTCATCGAAATAATGTATTAGTTGTTGCAGACAGTAGACCGTTTATAAAAATGTGAAAAAGGTCGGAGACAACACGGAGCACTGGGGCACACCAAAATGTGTATTATGGATTTAAGACTTGAATCCATCCAAGAAAACTTGTATTGAACGGTTCCAATGAACATTTCTAATCCAACGAAGAAGAGATTCGTGAATGCCAAAAGCAAGCTTTTTCCACAAAAGAGCAAAATGTCAGACTTTATCAAATGCCTTTGAAAACAAGTGCAATAATCTTACTTTCTCCAACACGATATATATTTTTCCGCTGTTTGTTCTACTGTTCAGTGAGATGAGCATGAGGTCACCAGTAGACCTTTTACTACGAAAGCCGTACTGCCTGCCCATTTAGAAGATTTCGTTCCTCAAGGTATTTCTGAAGCTGGTAATTAATCTGCGTTTCCATGACTTTAGAAAGAAGGGACTTTAGCGCTATCCGTCGATAATTTGCGGGAGAATAAGATTCAACTTTTTTTGTGATTAGTAGGCTTTTTTCAATAAAAAACAATTTATTTTTGTATTGTATCGTTTTCTCAAGAACTAATCTAAATATTTTAATAATTATCATAATAATAAGCAATTTTTTTTTAAATTCAATATCATTTTTCATTATTATCATTTTTTAAATAAATGCATACGAAAAATAGTTTTAAACAAAAAATAAAACGCTTTAACAATTATCAAATACAAATTTTGAATAATTAAGGTTTTTTGGGAAATCAAATAGCATTTTAACTTTGAGAAGTGCATTTTTAAATCTTAAAATATTTTATCATGTAATCTTTGACATGAGTTATTCCCTGATTTTTTGGTTTAAAGTTGACGGGCACTCAAGGGGTTATTAATACCCTTAACATGTTTAAAGTTTAAACACAGTGAGAACTTTAGGAAAATAGGGAAGGATTCCGATGCAAATTGGTCTTTAAGTTTTGAATGTTAAAATGATAGGGAAAACAGAGTTGGGTAAAGCATTTCACATTCTCGATGTGCGGTTAAAAAAAGAATCTCTATACTTGACAGTACGTCCGAAACTGAGCTCAAGGTTAAACTGATGAGCATTCTTAGAACACTGTTTATAAAAATATCGGTAGAACAGCGAAAGGCATGAAACATTGCGGCGGTGTTCGAGCGATGTAATTGTTTCGGTTACAGTTCTATCGCCTATCATTTTCAAATCACTTTTTTGGATCCTGTCCGAAATACTTGTTTTAGGGGCACCTGCCCTAATATGGGAGTTATATTCGAGTATTGGACGAATTTAAAAAAAAATTGCACAACTGCTCACGAACTTACTCGTGTCCAAGAGTATGTGGTAAGATATTTTAAAATTTAAAAATCATTTATCTGCAGCTAAATGTAGAAAAACTACAAAGGATATTTCAGTAAAATAGGAACCAAAGACTTTTACAGAAATGTCTGCCCGTGCGTGTTTTTTCGTCGTGCATAGCTCAAGAACCAAAAGAGATATCGACTTCAATTAAATTATGTTACACAAATAATAATGCGGAAAGATGCAGAAAGGGCTCTCAAATGAATTGCGTGGTGTTATTTTTACCATAGTTTAAAAAAAGATGCATATTTTGGTTAACCCTAAATATCTCACAAAATGACGCTAGAGACTTGAATTTAATTTTATATTATATATTGTAACGTGATACCAAAGTATATTTTTTGAAAAAAAAAAACAATTTACGGTTTATTTTATAAATCGAAAAGACTGAAAAAAATGTTTCACCTCGAAAATTTTACGAATAAAAAATGATTTCATCTTCAAAAACAATTTTGTGCTTTTTAAAATCTGGTAAAATTCTGCGAAAAATCAAATTGACAGTTTAAAAAAATGAAAACCTAAAAAAAACATTACTCAAAGTTGGTAAAAATTGAATTTCAACATTTTTCAAAAACTTGAGATTATGGCTTCAAACTTATTTGAACTTATAAGAAATGTTGTGTTCAATATTCAGTAAAATTTTGAGAAAAATTGAATTGACAGTTTTTTTTACAAAAAATTAAAACTTAAAAGAAAATTTAACAAAAGCTGGTAAAAATTGATTTTCGATATAAATATGTTTTGTAAATTTTAAAATAATGGCTTCTAACTAATTTTAATTTATAAAAACAATTTTTTAAACATTCGGAAAAAACTAGATTTTCAAACTAAACTATTTCTTGATATGAAAAATATTGTTGGTAATCTTAAAATTTTTAAGAATAATTCAACTGACAACTTTTTAAACCCAACTCGAAAAGCTACAAACTTTTAAGCTAGACAAATCGACAGACGGGTTGGGAAGTTATCAGTGTGGGTCGCATACCAGTCTCTTTTTTTTTTTGTATTTTATTTAAAGCTATCAATTTTAATTGATCGGGCAGGTGTATCTGGTAATAAAACGGATGAGATAAAAAGTTTAAAATTTAATTTAAAAATCAAACAAAAAATATTTGAAGGCAAATTTAATGCCTTTTAGATGCCAAGCTATATTTTTAAAATACAACTGTGATTAATTACGGATGTCAATACAAAGTAAAATATCGGAGAATTGTCATCCTAAAATATGCTCCACTTCAGGAAATGTAAGACAGGGGGTCCGAAGAATTGAGGTGTGCACTTGTGTTAAATGGAAATAGGAATACGTGAGAATATTTGTTTTGACTAGGATAGAATCAGAGTTGTTACATCAATGATATGATGATGGTGATGAAAGTTATTAGTTAATTAAAACTTCTTATCATCAAGTATTTTTAAAAGTATTATTGTATTATTCATTATCATTATGTATTTGTCTTTCTTACTTTACTCGAATTTTAATTGTCAATAATATAGGAGATATCTATACAGATACCTTGAACTTCATTATTATATCGAAAGAGTTAGATGAGATAGTACTAAAGTTCCATAAAAGAGTACATATAAAATAGAGTTATGGTCTAAATACATAATCGACGTATTCTACGATTAAAGTTTTAGGAGCTTTTAAAGTATAAAACGTAGTTTTTGACAGTTGAAATAAACAATTTGAAAGAACATCAATATGGGGGTTAAGATTTTGTTAGGCTTATTGACCTGTTGTAGTTTGGCATTAGTCAAGGCTGAAATAGAAGGATAAGTCTAAGCGATTGAGCTTGGTATGCTTCTAAGAGTTGAAGAGATTTCGAAATACGTTTTGTAAAGCATTATAAACTGTTCATTACCACAAAGTGATTGTTTTTTTTATTATTGCAGCTAAAAACTCTATGATGTCACTCCTATCAATGACTTCGAACAGCGGCTTCTCCAACATTTGAGTGATTCCGAAAACTACGAGTATGACTTCTTTCATTGTCCTAGGGCAATAAATGAACCATCTTGTGTCATGATTGCTCTAAAATATCAAGATGATTTTAAAAAGACTCTCAGCAAGTTTTCTCTTAATTTCAATCTCATAAACGATGATATATCAAAAGATATTCATTTGGAACGAGTTCAGAATTTCCTACTCCGTTCGATATCACACCGGAATATCTGTTTCAATATTTTCTAAAGATTTGAGCAAATCAATGATTACTTAGATGAATTGGCCGCTAAATATTCGAATAGTGTTAAGGTCAACAATGTTGGCAAGTCCTACGAGGGAAGACAAATTAAAACCATCCAGTGTGATCTGGGTTGATGGTTAAATGCATGCTAGAGAATGGATCTCTCCAGCTGCTGCTTTGTATGTCATTAACCAGCTGGTAGAGAATTTTACAGCCCACGAGGATTTTTTAGCCACATATGACTGGGTTGTTCTGCCTTTCGTTAATCCTGATGGATATGAGTACAGTCACACTACCGATCGCAGATGGAGAAAAAACAGAAATCCAGCAAGCAGTTCATGCAACGAAACAGATCCCAACAGGAATTTTGACTTCCACTGGGCTGAGGTTGGTTCTAAGAAGAGGAAGTGTTCTGAATTATTTCGGGGAGAGAAGGCATTCTCTGAGCCTGGAACTCAAATTGTAAAGGAAGAATTGTTGAAATTGCAGGGACGTGTCAAGTTCTATCTGACCATTCATTCGTTTGGTGCTTTCTTGTTGTATCCTTCGTAAGTTTATCTCTTCCCTACCCCGATATTTAATTGCTACAATGTGTCCGGTCTCGATGAAGTTGCAATACCTGGATATAATGCTATCAAATCAGCAACAATTTCCAAATATTATAAGGTTGAATCATCGACAAACGTCATAGATGCTGCAGCTGGATGCAGTGATGATTGGGCTATGAGTGTTGCTGGTATTCCAATTGCCATTACAATGGAATTGCCTGGCAAAGGTTTTGGCTTCGATCCTCCGCCACCAAAAATTAAACTATTTGTGTCTCAGACATGGATCGGTATTAAGGCTATGGCTAGGAAGGTCATTTCCAAATATTGATTTTTATACAATAAAATAACAATATAAACTGTTAACAAAAATACAGGTTTTCATGTAGAGATCCTTTTAAAAAGATTGCATTTTTTAAATATCACTTAAGGAATTAAACACCACACTTTGGACTATTTCCAAAATGAAAGAAAAACTACGAAGAAAAATAAAACAACCCTTTATATCACCTCATCCATTATTTTCCTTGTGCCATTGCTTGTGCAAGAGTATTCAAATTCAATATCCTTTCATTATTCCGGTTTTCATTTCCTCATCCATTATGTCCACCCGATGCTTTCTTTTCTTTTCAATTCTTGTTTTCGTTTTTCTTTTTCGATTATCCATTTATTTGCCTAAACTTGTTGCATGCCATTCATTAATTGTGAAAGCTCCTATATATAAGTCGAGGAGCATCGCATCCTTATTCTAAGTATATCTTCCGTCCAAAACTCCCCAAACAAAAAACCTCTATATCCGATGGCTAAAAGGAATAGGAAAGTTCACAAAGGACGAAGGGATTTTTTGATAACATCTCTTCCTGGAAGTTGCATATATATGCATCGACTCCATATGTATACATACCGCACACAGCATGCTCCCAATCTCTCCCATTCTATGGACATCAGAACCATCAAAGCCCAAAATACCCCACCTTCCTTTCACTGACTTATTGTAGAGTCCTTTGTATTCCTTGGATCTCGACTAGGACTAGGACTGAGACTAGGGCTAGGGATTTTTGCATTGTGTTCCCGTTTATTATTAGTTTTTTACGAGTCTTTTATCCTGGCCTATTGTTTGTAATCTGTATTTGTATATGACTCTGATGTGTGTGGTGAAGATGGACAGGATTTTGCCTTTGGCTTCATTCTCACCATATTTTCCATACTTAAATTTATATATGAATAGAGAGAAATGGAGGTTATATTAAATGGAAGTGATTATTTCTGGGATGACTTGAAGTGGAGTGTGCTGTGCGGCTGCAAAACGAATCACACAGAATATCTACTTGTGATAGGTTTTTCTTTTTTGTTTTCGGTTTTGAGAAGGTGGCTTGGGGTTTTTCCCCCAAAAACCTACATTGAGCACATCTATAGATAGGAAGAAAGAAGGCAGTCAGGCAGGCATGACTGGCAAAAGTTTCATCTCTATATTTCTATAAGTGGAACTTTTGGACGTTTTTCTGTTTTGAATTTTTGGAGAATTTATTGAAAAATGTTGTAAAGTTGAATTTTGTTTTGCTGCTGCTGTTGCTGAGAATGACTTTATATGCAGCAGCAGACGCCGGCCGCCGCCAACTATACTACGATGATGATGCCGCCAACGAACGACGGACCGGCAACAAATGGGTGTAACCAAAAACAATGAACAATAGGATTTTACTTTTGTTTTTATTAAGAATTTTCGAATGAATGTGCAAAAAAAATTTTGTTTGTTGTTTTATTTTTTTGAAACTAAAGAGACAATCAAGCCAAAAAGTTTTCATAAGTTTTCCTTTTTAAAAATATATACCTATAAACAATAAAGCATCTGAATGTGACTGAAATATGCGCCACGCTATTCATTTTTTGAATTTATTGTTTAAAAATATACCTACCTAAATAATAAATTCTGGATTTTAGATGATTCGACTTCAAAAAGGGTTTTGCATTAAAAATAATCCTTATTAATTATTGTTAGGTTTTATGAAATTTTGAGTACTTTCAGAAAGGATTAAATAAAATTAACAAAAGCATGTAAATTAAAATATTCGGCTTTTTTAATCAAGTGTAGTGAAACAGAATCGGTTTAAAAAATTGCACCTAATTCAATAAACAGTTAATTTGATTCAAGATCAAAGCTTTTGAAAGGGTGGGGGTTTTTGCGTTCAAAAGTGTTATCCTCATTGATTTCCCTTCGAAACTTATGATAATCCTCATGAACTTCCTCACAAACACATTCAGAAACTGTTATCATCTTCGAATGATCAGTACTTAAAATATCACGAAATTAACGAGTCTTCCTAAATTTTTATTTCCTCTACAGTTGTACAAATTATAGCAAATTCGCGTCTATTCTTTAATGTCATTTTACCCTCGTTTAAAGACGATGGGATCATTTGAGGAGTTCTATTATTTTGACAACTTATTTCGATTCCACATGAAGACAAGAAAGATGCAAGTATTTCTACGTAACGTGTGAACGAGATAAAATTATTATTATTAAATATCAAAATGAGTCGCTTGCTTTAATTTTTCTTACCTTAAATTGTCAGCTGTCACATTGTTTAATTTATTTTCAGAGAGAAAATTCAAATCATGAATCATGATATAATTTTTGAACCGATAGGAAGATCACTAGACGGCATTGTATTCTCTGTTCTAATTTGAATTAATAATTGCTTACAGACAATAAAGAGCAGAAACTAAAAAACTGATTTTTGTTTAAACAATTTTTATTTGAACAACTGAACAAATAATTAGCATAACAAAACATTTTTTAAAATTTTAAATATTGAGTATTCAATCCTAATTGCTATGCAAATAGTGAGATTAGTAAGTGACACCTGTTGTTTCTATGAGTTGAATTCAAATACATTCGATGACGAAATTTTTAATATTGATGATCAAAGAAAATAAATCCTCGGTTTCTTCAAAATAATATCTGAGTCTCAAACAGAAGAACAGTGTTAAAACATTTTATTAATGAAACATAAGTGGTTTTTTGAAAGGTTTTCTTACTAAGCGAATAGATTTTACAATATGGATAAAGGTGTTTCTTTGTGACGTCAAAAAATAATTAATATTTAGTATTATAATATTTCTAGTTTTGGCATCCCTACCAAACTTATCCGTTATCAATGAGGGCAGGACCAAGTATATGCTGCCATTGGACATTGAACAACGACGTCTTGGACAAAACGTAACCATGGACAATTGGACAGCTATAACTTTGAGGTAGTTGAGGACTTTGCCCACCTAGGCACCGCTATGAACTCAGACAACGAAACCAGCGCTAAAATAAAACGAAGAACAACTCTTGCAAATCGCTGATTCGTTGGACTTAGAAGGCCATTGAGTAGAAAAGTCTTCTCTCGAGCATCTTAAATTACCATCTATAAAACACTCATCATCCCGGTTCTCAATTATGGCGCTGAGGTCTGGACCGTCTCCAAAAAAGATGAGATAGTCTTAAGATGCTTTGAGAGGAAAATTCTTCAGGTGATTTTTGGTCCCGTCTGCATAGATGGAGAATGGAGGAGAAAATACAACGACAAACTGTACGGGCTTTACAGCGACGCTGATTTGGAATTAAAGTTCAACTACTTCCCGAGGGACAGCACAGTAGAGGAAGACCGCGACTCAGGTGGCGAACGCAGGTGGGTGAACACCTTAACAAACTTGGCGTTCAAAACTGGAGACAGCTAGCTATTGACTGAGCTGGCTGGAAACGCGTGTTGGTTGAGGCCCAGGACCGGCCGGACAGTAGTAGTAGTATTATAATATTTTTATTTTAAATGTCTATAAGTCAGCGGCTTCTTATTTTTCAAAGTGAAAGTTTTGTCTCAAAATTGAATTCCCTTCAAAAGTTTACATTGCGGGTCATATCTAACACTTGCCAACGTGGTAGTTCAGTAATATGTGCATACAATAATTGTTTCTGCTAGTAACTTGTAAATGGCAAGACCGATAGAAAAAAAGTTTGAAATGACCCTAAATCGCTAGCAATTGAATTTTTGATATTTTCCAAAAATTTATAGAAATTCAACGCTCCATATCTTCAAAGACTAAAACTAAATAAATAAATTATGTGCCACAACAGATCGTGCAAATCCAGGCGACTTACAACTCTCAACCATTCCTATGTGCGAGTAATGTCAGGTAAGAATTACTGTAGGAGGATTTGTTAATTTCTTGCCAGAGGAGTAATGGAACTGTGGAGTCCCAGGCACTAACCATTACATCACGGTATTAATAGTACTTCTAATAATATCTCGAAAAATATCAACCAAAGTGATATAGTGCTTAGCTTCTTTTTTGTATAAAATTAAATTGCTTTTTCAATTGTTTTTAAACTGTTTTCTGGAGCCCTCGTCCCTACTAAAACTTTGAAAATTTAAATAAATATTTCAGTATGAACAATATTGCATCCCCTCTTACACTTAATTTTTTTTAATGCGTCTAGATAAAATCAAAAAAGGAACTCGGGTAGTAATTAATTTCTTTTATTTGACCCTTAGAACACATATTTTAAGGTTTTAATTGTTTATAACATAGAATCGATCAATATTGTATAATGAAACCTTTGTCGGAATTTTTTCGAGTTAAATACATTTGTTAACTCAATTTTTATGAACTTTTACGATTTTTCTTGTCCAAAGGTATTTTCGTTTTGCATTTTCCTTATTCTTATTTCAACCTAGTAGTCATTTTTTCGATCACATTTTCTGCTAAGGAAAAAGTTTTTTTAAAAGTGTCACTTTCAAATGATACAAATTCGTTAAGTTCATGTGGTATCGAAAGATCACACCAAACACGATTAGGTACATTCATTTTCAATATGCACTTACGCTGTCATCTCTTACCATAAAAGTAGAAAATCTAACTAGGTTAAATTGTGTTCCTTCTAGTATTTGTTACCTTAGATTAAATTATATTACCATTTGCATAACTTCCTTTGCTTCCATATGTGTACAAGAATATCCCCATTGTTCTAAGTTTTGTTGATGGAATTATCATAGGTACCTATTCCTGTTCCTTAGAAAAAACTTCCTTTCAAATCTACAGACCACAAATACCCGTTAAAATTATACACATATCCGTTTAGAGTTTTTTAAGTTCTCATTTTCTGAGCTGTTTTTTTTTTTGTTTAACCTAATATAGAGTCCTCCGTGAAACCACAATGAGAAGCTTACAAACTAACAATACATAATGCTTTTCGTATTTATACCCTCTCTGTTCGGGTAGATAGTTTTTTGGTAGTGGGTTTGCAGAAGTTGCTGTTGTCGTCGTCGCTGTTGCAGTGTTTTTTTGTTTTTGAAAATAAATGTTTTTTAAGTTGATATGGAAGGAAACCCCAGAAACTTATGTTTTTCTTCTGCTATGGCAGTAGCACAATAAGGTACCTAACCCCAGTCCTGAGACAAGTACTTATGTACATGGATTGCGGCAGGTAGACAATGAATATTTCATTAAGTTTTTGTTTACTTTTTTTCTGTTCGCATAAAAGAGAGAGTTGGCAGCTCTGCTTTTTGTTGGTTGGTAATTTATTTACACGAATGGGAAATTTATTGAATAATGTTTTGCATTAGAATATAATGGGGTTTTGTTTTTGTGTTTCTTTTTTGTCAGTTCCGAAATAATTTTCTTGTGGAATTGTAGTTTGAAAGTTATATAATCATTATTTTGTAAGTAGGTAAATATAAATATAACTTTCATGAATTTAATTCATGCATCATGCATATGAGATTTTTTCACAAATATTAATAATACGTATTTAAAATGGAGATTCTTTTAACATAAGATGTTTTTTGTCAATTAAGAAAGTGGTATCAAAACAAAACAGTTTAGGTTCGTGGATTTTTTCAGACCCAATCAAAACTCAAAAGTGTACACAATATGTTAAAAAAAAGTCTTATGAGGAGACGGAATAACAATTTGGTCATTTGGTCATTTCCAAAATTTTGATCGACATAATATGAAAATCAATTAAAGTTAAAGAACCTCGTTAAGTCGAAAAAGTTTTCTGTAAAGCTCAATTTATGAGCCATTATTGAGAGTAGAATAAATCCTTTTAAATCCATTAAGCTTTAATTAAATGGTCAACGAGTTGACGCTCTGTCGACACCAAAACGCATTTATGTAATTCCCATAGAAAGTTATTGTAATCGTTCTGATTTGTCGAATTGAAAATTTTAACATTTCTCGGCGTTTAAAGCGCCCTAGAGTCTAAATAAAAGATTATTAAAGAGATGTCTTTGCGTGAGAACATTATGTACGTTCGTACTTTCGGGAAGCTTTTTACGTGCGTCGTCCATAGCTCAAGAACTATATCGACTTCAAACAAATTCAGTTTTTTTGCAGAAAGGACTCTCAAAAAATGAACGAGTTTTTTTTTACCATAGAAATTTTGGTTAACCAAAAATATCTTTAGAACCAATAACGCTATTGACTTGAATTATAATTTTATGTTATATATTGTAACGCGTTGATAACAAATCTTTTTCGACTTCAATATCTTTATACAAAATTAAAAATATTGGCTCCAAACATTCAAAAAAAATTTTTATAAAAATCCAACAATCTTTAGTGGACAAATGGTACTAAAACTGGTGAAAGTTTGTTTTCGACTAAAAATCTAGCCAACAAAAATAGATTTTGAATTCGATGCGCAAAAACACGAAAACCTACAACCTTTTTAAGCAAGAAAACTCGGCAGACGGGATGGGAAGTTATTGGTGTGGGTCGCATCCCAGCCTCTTTTTGTATTCATTAATTTTAGGCTGGAAAAGAACAATTACATCAATACGATATAAGCATAAAAAACGTCCAATGAAATGCAAATGTAAACAATAGGAAAATTCTAAGAAAAGTTATAAGATAATTACCTACTGAGACCTTCCTGTTTTATTTTAGATATTACTATTTTTATATGATAGTTATAAAAAACAATGGTAAAAATACATTACAAGATAGATAGAGATTTTTTGAAATAGACATTAATTTTTGGACGAATGTCCCATGACTACGTTGACTTTGAATTAAATGTTGCACTGTCAATATTGGAACACTGTCAATGCGATGACCAGTAGTCCCAAAAACGAGTCTATGTATCACAATAGTATTGACTCAGTATTTCACAGCCTCCAGAAATTGTCAACACGTTGACTCAAAAATATTTGTCAGAATTAATGTACTCGTCAACGTGTTGAAAACATTTTTTGTTCCAGATTGAATGACGTGGCATATTTTGATGTCATTTTTACTTCAGAGAGTCAAAGCGTTGACCGTTAATGTCACAGCCTATTAGTAGTTTTATGAAATTTTAAACAGTGGCAAGTACTTTAAGCATTTGAGATCATAACTTATACGAGTATGTATATTAAATAAAAAGGAATGTTTTAAGAATCAGCAATATTTCCTAATACAATCAAAGAAAAATAATGACTCTGAAGTAACAACGGATTTATTCCACCTTCAATATAATAGGTCCGGATGTCCCTCACTCAACATTACAGAAACCAAAGGGTAACTGATGTCAAAAATATTAAAATACTTGTTTTCCGAGTAAAAAACGATTACAGTGTAAAAGTAAAAAAACTCAACAATAAAAAAAATGTATTTGATAACAATTTTTGGTAAAGTCGTTATTGGCATAAACAAATTTTTTTAATAAATTTCCTGCGTAAATTAAAGAAAGAAATCAAACATTGTTTAAAATTTGTATTTTGATTTTTGGGGTTGCAAAGTGTATTTAAATCATCTTCCATTGTAGGAGCATATTTTAATACTTATTAGGCCAAAATTATGCTACATTGTCACTTTTTTTGACTTAATTAGAACTTAATTTCAAAGTAAAAATAGACATCGTTTTACTTATTTAAAAATCTATGGTGCAAAAGTTATGAACACACCACCAAAAATATGTAGGTTGTTTCTTTTTGGTTACATGCCATATTTTAATACTATACTCCATTTGCTATAAAGATACCATTCAGTTTTACTTAACCATAACAAAAGTAAGCCATTTAAAAACCCATTAAGTATAGCTATTGTATTCTTTACTAAAAATTATGTTCCTAATGGATCATTTTCAAAGTCTGGCAAGGTGATAAAAGAGCTTTTTTTTTGTTGAATTAACACTCTTTATTTTTACTTCACTTGTTCTAAGTGATGGACATAATCAAATTAAATATTTATGTAAAAACTATATTGAAAGTACAAAAGCCGCCTCACTCTCTTTTCCTTTATAATAGGTAAAACTCACCCGGTTTCATCAAAGCCCTCTGACGGTAATTAAAACAATGAGGCAGCAAATTTAAGTTCGCCAACCACAAAAACAAAAGCCTCCAACCCATCAACCCACTCTACCCACAATAGCAGTCACTCAATATATTTAGAATCCACAAAAAGCCCCTCGCCTTTTACATCCCTTTCGTCTTTTATACCACCTCCCCATCTAAAACGTGTCGTATTTCAGATGATATTTCGATTTGAAGTGTTTTGTAACCATCATCCGATTCCATAAGGCTCCAGGGGTAGAAGAATGGGGAGGGAAATTTTATTCGCGCGTCTTGTGTCCCACTTCTTTGGTTTAGGTTTTACTATAGTCTAGAAGCCGCATACCTATATAGATACATATAGACCATTGGAAACGAAGGATTTTTAATTAAAATTCATCTTCACTTTAATCAAATAATGGTTACGACCGACATCGAAGACGACTATGAGCTACGAGTTACGAGCTTCGTCGAGCTTCTAATTAAGTGCGAAAAATCGCTCTAGAGAGTGTAAAATCAAATCGAGATTAATTGAACTTCGAGTAACTGTGGCGGCGAACGAACTGGCGTTGGCGGAGGCCGTGGTGATATGATGGTGAGCTGCTTCCAGCTTCGAGAGGTGGTGATGTGGTAGGTAAATTCAGTTTACAAGAACTCATCAGAAGTCAAGAGGGTTGAGTTATGGAACTTTTGCTGCAGATGAAAGGAGTGATTTTGGTTAATTTGTGGTATAGGGACAAAGCAAGGCGCGTTAAGGGGAAAGAGGTTCTATATCAAGAACAGTTTATATATCTAAATATAGGCAACTGGTTTGAATTAGCAATCGATACGATAAGTTTAAGAGTTTATGCATAAATGATTAATGATGACGATATGCGATGAGGCATTTTAAATTTTCACTTACCATACACCCGAATTAAATTGTTCAAAGCCGTTTTGAAATTTGGTCAATTGATTAATTTAAAATATTTTAATATTCAATTAGATCAAAAGTTTTGTACATAAAATTAAGAGAACGATATCGACCAAAATTGCATTTTATTTTGCAATTTTACAGACGGAAAAGGATTTCCAAAAAAATTTAGAAGTAAGTTTTTTTAACTTTAACGATTTAAAAAAAAATATGTACTGTGGTTCAACCCAAATAATGTGATTTTAAGTTCATTTTTCGAAATAACTAATAGTCGGTATATACCAAAGTTGATAATAAAATAACTTGAGAAAAGTTTTTAACTGCGAAGAATAACGTTCTCAAGATTTCAAAAGATTGTTGGAAGAATCACATGGACAGTCATTGTAAGACAATATTTTACTGAAAGTTAGCAATACATGATTTTTGGCTCAAATAATAGTCGGAATATACGAAAGTTGATAATAACTTGAGAAAAGTCTTTAACTGAGAAGAATACCGTTCTCAAGATTTCGAAAGATTGTTAAAAAAACCAAATGGACAGTCATTGTAAAAAAAATACTTTACTAAAAGTTAGCAAAAATTGATTTTTGGCTCAAATTTCTTGAGAAGGGAATAAAACATGGACTCCAAAATTTTGTCTTCTTATGCAAAATATGGTTTCTAACATTTTTTTAATTATTCATAAAAATCCAATTGAAAGTTTTTTTAACACCGAATTGGAAAAATACAATGTTTAAACTCATTTTATTTTGTTCAAAATATTATTGTTGTTAACATTTGGTAATATTTTTAAATTAAAGACATATTTTCTTAAACAAAACAAAATTATCATAAATTCATTGTCGATTGTACTATGAAATTATTTTTAACATTTGTTTCAATATTAAGAATATTACAATTGACATTTTGTACAAATATACCGAAAGAAAATACAAATTTTTGAGGCAATGTAAAGTTATCAGAGCGAATCGCATTCCAAACTCAATTTTCAAAGTGGTTTCGAGTAAAACATTTTTTAAGAAGTTAATTATTCATTAAAGTTTTCAAAATATTTTTCTAAAACCGAACTTTTATCTAATTTTTTAAAATGTATATTTTCTATTTTTTTAATAGTACCCGTGGCATAATGGTTAGTGCATTGGATTGTTATGCCAGAGGTCTTGGTTTCAATACCTGCCTATGCCATCTAAAGTTTTTTCACGGGTACTGCCTCTTGCGAGGAATTGACAAATTCTCCAAGAGTAATTCTTGTCATGAAAAGTGCTTTCTCAAATTATCTGTTTGGGCTAGGTGTAATGCTGTAATGTTAATGCCCCGCCACCCCTGAAAACATTACTCGCACACAGGAATGGTTGAGAGTTATAAGTCACTAGCCCTAGTTCTTAACGGACTGTTGCGCCACCTTATTAATTTATTTATTTTTTATATTTTCGATTTCTTCGCTTACACCGTGAACAAGAAAATTAAAAAATAAACAAAATATCGTTACAGAAATGGGAACCTAAATAAAATCAAACTGTTAGTTTAATATGACAACAAACAAATTATTCATTATTAGTTTGTCATTTTAGTTGTTATCTTCTTTGATTTTATAAAACAAAACACAAATTAAGAATATTAAGAATAATTCTTACAAGTTTCATTATTATAATATTTACTCAAAAAATAAATCTGTTCTCAAATAAAAAAAACACAGAACAAAACTGTCCAACGCTTTGTGATGAAGAATATCTTACCATCAATATCGATGATGAAAGAAAAATTAGATTACCTCTATGGATACCATCTGCAATCCAAGAAGATACCAAATTTGTTAAGTCAGAATTATTTCCAACAATTTCTGTTTTTCTGATTTCTTTTTCAATAATTCATCGTAAATCATTTAGAAATATTCTATCAAAATGGTATCCACAAATTAATTTTTTTTGTCCAAATGCTAAAATTGTATTGGTAGTGTTTGATAATAATTTTTCAGTTAGAAGACGTACATATTTCGAAATCTCAGGCTAATCAAATGGTTGAGACAATTGGCGCTGTTAAATTCATGAAATGTTAAAATTTGACATTGCATGAACATTTTTGAAACAGCAGTAAGATCAGTGATATTTCCGAAAATATTTGATGTTGAGACTACGAGGACGACGTTAGAGACAGGTGTTGTTGCTGTAGTGAGTTTGGATTATAGATCTTTAAAAAAAACTTGACTTAAAAGAGACAAACGAAAAGTGACACTAAATTTTTAAAATAAAAAAGTGTAGAAAATAATGTTTTCTGTCTATGTGGCTCTGAAAATTGTTTCCATAATTAAAATAAGTTTTTAAAATTTTAATAATAAGTTTAAAAAATGAAACCGAATTAATTTAATTTATTCTTGGTTTGAGAGTAAATTTTTAAATTTTATAAACTTTATTCAAATATTTGTTTTGGATGAACTGTATTATTTTCCATTAGCAACATCTTTCAGCTCTAAGAATGTATAAAAATCTTCATCAAATTTAAAAATGTTTTTTAATACTAATACAAAAAAGTGAAAAGTTCTTTATTTACAAAAAAATATTCAACATAAGCCATATTAGCAGAGATAGAATAGGAGGTAGTTTTATAAAAATAAACATATTTATCCCAAATATTGTGGTACGAATTATAAAACAAAAATGATGAAAGTACAAAATTTAGCTATTCTTATTTACTGTACATATTTTTAACGAGTTTTTAATTTTTTTATTTGCATATTCTTCACATTCTATTGCAATCTTTTCGATTTATCAAATTAAAAAAAAAGGAAACCATCATAGACTTCAAATAAACTTTAATTTACTGATAATAACACCAAGATGAGCAAAAAGGACATTGGTTGATCTCAAATAGGTTTACATATAAAACAAAACTATAGACTTAACACACATTTAAAAACCAACAAAAAGCTTAAAATATAAATCAACAAAATTGGAAAAAAAATATTGGAACAAAAAAATTAACCTTCTTTCAAAAAAACTTTACTTCATAGACGATTTTTACTACAGGTAATAAAAACAAATTAAAATAACAGTTTTCACAGACATTAATAAAAGCCTTTTAAAAATAAAGGTAAAAAGTTTAAAATTGATTTTGGGCAAGAGCATTTTCTAAAGAAATAAGGATATTAACTTTATACTTGTTTTGTATTGAACAAAACTGTTAAATTTGAACAAATACAAACATTCTAATTAACGGTTTAATGCTTCTGATATCCCAAAAGTTGTTTGACTCGGTGGGGGTCTCAACCCAGCTTCTTTCTTTTAGAATTGTATCGAAAATCTATAAGATCTTTTGTTTGTGTTTAATGTGAACAGAGGTGAACATGATTTATCCTTTATTCGTAGGTATTAAATTCAAAATTTGTTAGGGAAAATAATTGTACGACTTTTTTTGTTCCTTTATTTGGAAACTATTATACACATCTCTCTTACTCTTTGCCACGTAAGATCAGGGGTATACTCGGCCAAAATAATTTAAAAACGATTTGGTCTGTGTTAGGCTAAAAAGTTATCACAACAAAAATGTGATAGTCGGAATATGAATTGAACTACCACTCAAGTATGAGAACATTATCACAAGAGAGTTTTCTTTTGTATACATTTATTTCGACATTATTTTGGGACCACTTGATAAAGCTGGAAACACCACAATCGAATTTCGAAATTCTAATGATGCAAAAAATGTTTAAACTTTTGAAATTAATTTTTAGGCGTTAGTGACTTTTGAATCAAACCGGGTTAAGAGCACTTAACTAGCTTAAAATGAGCCCTAAATTACACCATCATTAGATTTTTAAAATTGTGTTTAGTTGAGAAAGTCTACAAAAGTTTTAGCTTTACGACTTAGTTTTGGGGATATATGCTTAAAAAAAAAAAGCACTTAATTAATGCATTATTCGTTTTTTTAAAATTATGTTTGATTTAGAAAGTCTCAAAAAATTTCAACTTAGCGACTCCATTTAGGGTGTAAGGGTGGAAACACTAATTTGGCGTTTCACTAGCTTAGCAGCCCAAAAAGAGCCCTATGCCTTACGTCATCTTAGTTTTTTGATACCATCAACCTAAAGGTGTAGTGTTTCCAGCTCGACGTCAAGCTGGGAAAACCACAGGTTTGAGGGGGAAGGGAATTTTAAACAAAGTCGGGATTAGAGCACTAAATAAGCACAAAAAGAGCCCTACATTTTTGCATTATTAGAATTTCGAAATTCGATTGTGGTGTTTCCAGCTTTACGGACCTGACAACTTCACCATTGCAACTAATACGAATGTACATATATACATTTGTATGTTGACAGTCAAATTATGTATGTTAAACTTTCTTACACAGGCGGAAAGTTCGGTGATAATCACATTTGATAGCGTATCCTAATCCACCCTAGCTCCGTTTTGTCAGAGCAATTTCCATAAACATAAGTTTTCAAAAATATTAAAAAAAAGTCATTGATCTCCAATAAATTCTGACAGTTTTAATTTAATTCAATTTTACGACATCCTTAACGAAAATAAGAAATTTCAGTAAAGTTTGTTTTAAAAATATTAAGTATCAAAAATACGGATTTTTTAAATTCTGTAATTACGAACACTGGTTTAGTTTAGAAATGCGTATAAGTGCATTATGCGTATCTGATACTAAGAATTTTCAAAGTATAAATTTGTATACAATTTTCAGAATATTCCAAGTGTGAAACTATATATTACCAGCTCTGGATCTGGATTCGAAAGAATCCTCCCAAGAGGATAATGTTGGTTAAAAATCTCCTCAAACATAGCCAAAACCTCTTCTTTGTTTGATATAACAATTATGATGACCCATTCAAAGGAATTAGGACATACCCTTGTAAAGAAAAAATAAAAACTAACACCCAAAAAACCAAAAGCAAAACCCAAAGTGTACCAGTGAAGGAAATAAGGGAAAAAAATTAAATGTAGAACACAGGAAACAAGGATAATGATTCGGAATATGCAAATAATTGTAATTTACACTTTTCACACAACCTATACTCGTACCGACACAAGTCACGCTCGGTATACATGTATGTATATATAACTGATGTGAGAGGTTGTGGAATTAGGGTAGACTGTTGGCTGTTGGTGCAATGTTGTTTTTACCCATAGACGCCCCGCGACAAGAACAAAAGCGCCCAACTGGAAAAACCATGAACCGCAACACTTTAATCCTTTTCCTTGCAAATATAATAAAAATACAAAAACAAAAACAACAAAACAAACTTTTTTGCTGTGTGAAATTTTGCATTTTGTTTGCTACAACCTAGGTGATTGAGCTTGAGGTGGATCTGAAGGTTCGCACTGGAAATGGTGTATGCGGAGTGTGAAGCTATAGAGCAAAGGCATCAGGACGATGGATCCTACTTGCGGCATGTTAGTTGCTTGTTCATTTCTATTCTGTACGGCGGTGGAGGCGGCGGACTTATTATTTCTATATCCACATCCTCACACTCCGAACTTCACTAGCAAACTTCCGGAATCGTCGTCGCTTGTTTCGTCGTCGGTCGTCATCGTCGGTGGCTCGTCCTTTTTTGTGCAGGTTATGTTTTATTTTAAATAATTGTTGTGTACGTTGGTTTATAGAGCTACCGACTTCATTCTTCAAGGACTAAATTATGTGTCTGTCTGAATATATGGGAATGAACGTCGTCGTCGTCGTTCCATCGTCCTCGTCGTCGTCATCATCATGGTTGTTGTCTGTTTTGGTGTTGTTCTTTAGATACAATTGGAAGGGTGTTACTATTTTTTGTTGTCTTGTTTTGTTTTGTTTTTGTTTTAATAATTTTTTTCTACGCCGCTTTTGTATAATGAATGCAATTTTCAAGTTTTCTGCTCTCATTATCGCCACATCAGGAATTCGAATTCAGGAAGCGAGCTCTTCCAAGCAAGAAGTGTTGCTTCCGAAAATGGTGTTTGACTCAACTGTGTACAGGGTACACCAAAGAGAATGATATTCAAAAAAGAAGCTAGCCAAAGGAGGAATGCCGAGTGTGTCTGGCAACACCATCACCGACCGGTTGTGATCATCAACATCATCACCAGCCTCTCCACCAAACTTACAATACTCCAAACTCCAGTTGTGTAGCATCATTTGGGTGAGAAAAAGGATGTTATGCTCTGTGCAACAAACCAAAAGCAACACTTTAATTTAACTGGCGGAAGCCGTTCCATTGGATGTGGTATTATGTAAGGCTTAATCCTTTATCCGTGTTCATTATTTTTATCTTCAAAACAGAAGAAAGGAAAAGTGTAAATTATTCCGCACATCCAATCAGAGGGATTGCAATTTAGTTGGGCGTGTTGCACGATGATGAAGCAGAAGAAGCAGGATGATGTGTGGGGTGTATGTAGGTGCAGCGAAGATCTCTAAGGATGATTGCGAGAGGAACGGGAGTACCTATAGATGCATACTTCAATGCAAAAAAAGGATATAGTTTATAGCATTGTTTTTCAGTTGAATGTACATACGTATATAAGACTTGTTATGTCAGTGAGTCCTTCGTCCTTATTCTATCCATTATATACGATGTGATGAATTGTACAAACGATTATGCAATATATATGTAGGGTTATATACATTTGGAATGGTTTTGATGGGTGTTTGAGTTAGACCTCATCCGCACCTTCAAACGAACACACAAATTTATATCCTTCTCTGGATAATGTATGCGGATTTTCTTTCAATGATTTTTTTGTCTGTTTAAGGATGTGGTATGCATTTATTTGAATGTAGGATTTTGGAAGGAGATGTTTTCTTTTTTGTTTTGTGAGTCAGATATCAGATGGATATGGGCTGGAGAGATGGATGACATGGTTTTCGAAATGTATTTTTAATCAATTCGCTAATATGCAAATGTAATGCAGAAAAACACTTGATCCCTCACAATGTTCATCGTAACAATGAACTGAAAAGGATCTACGATAACGTGTACGAAAGAGTATATCGACATGGTAACATTCATTTAAGTGGTTTTGTTTTATTTTTATGGAGAATAGAGCAGACAAAAATACTGTTAACCGAGTTTTTTGGAATCCAATCGAGTGATGAGAAGTGTGGCATCACACAAGAAGAGTCAAGTAGGTAAAACAGAAGAAATGCGAGGAATTTTTAATTACATATGCATATCGAACAGTACGGAATTTTTTGCATATTTTCTTCTTTTTAGTACTTATCTTTGGAAAATAATGTTGGTAGAAAATTGGGTGCTAGGGAAGGCCAGGACCTATATGTACTTTCTAGTCCTAAGGTTTTAGATATAGAAAGGTGTGTTTTCTTATTGAATTGCTTAACTTTTGTTTTGTGAAGTAAACCGAACAAGTATGTTTTTTCGATAACACTTTTGCGTCGTCCAACATAGAATTTCATAATTTAATTTTTTGGACCTTTGAACCCTATCTCTCAGTAAACTTTCTGTTGAAAGTTACTGTAAGCAATTTCATTTGTTGAATTGTCATTTTTTAATTTTTTTGTTTCAAAGTCCTGAAGTTAATACTTTTTCAAATAATAGTAGGTGTAAGCGTGTGTTACTTTTTTTCGTCAGCTATAATAACAAAAAAAATAATACCAAAATTTGCGGAACGAACTTGCTAAAGTCGTTGTTTTTTTCACTTAAGGAATTTTAAAAAGCATGTCTTAACCCGAATATCTGAAGAACCAATATCGACCAAAAATCAACTAACAATTTATTTTTGTAACTTAAAAAGGAAATGAAAACATTTTCTTTCTCGAAAGCAAAATATGGAAATGCCTTCAAAACATTTTGTTGCTATTTTTTTAAAAATGCAACTTCGCAATTGATTTTTCAAAAAATAAAACAGTGTAAACATTTATTTTCTACAAAAACATCTAAGGAAAGGGATAACGAAAATTGAATACACATAAATGTTTACTCATTTTTCGTACTTTTAATTTTTATGAAAAAACTGACTGTTGGATTTTTATAAACATTTTACTGAATTTCGAAGACTCAAATCAAATGGGGTGGCGCAACAGTCCGTTGTGAACCAAGGCCTAGTGACTTACAACTCTCAACCATTCCTGTGTGCGAGTACTGTTGTCAGGAATGGAATTTCGAAGACTGTAAACACAAAATTATTCAAACAAAAAGTTCTTACATTTTTGAAAAAATATTCGACTTGAAAATCAATTAATATTTTTACTTTTTTTGTAAAAAAAACTTTTAATTCGATCAAAAATATCACTGAATATTAAAAACTACATTTTTATGATATTAAATTATATTAAAGTCATTTCTTAAAAAGATATTTAGATCAAAAATCAATTTTTAACAACTTTAAGTAATGTTTTAATTTTTGTAAAATTATTATTTTGGAGAGTCCTTTCTGCATCTTTCTGCATTATTATCTGTGTGACAAAATTTATTTGAAGTCGATATCTTTACTGGTTCTTGAGATATGGACGACGAAAAACTTCACGAACATACGTAGACACGCACGCACAGACATCTCTCCAAAAATCTTTTATTTCCACTCTAGAGACCTTGAAACGTCGGAAATGTCGAAGTTTTTAATTTGAAAAATCGGACCGATGACAAAAAATTATGGAAAGTTAATAGCATATTTTTGTGTTGCTCCAAAAGGATCCTTCAATGGAACCGTGACTTGTTTTAAAATTATATCAGAAACAAATATATTGATCTTAATGAATGTATTTCCGAACAAGCTCCTATTAATATTGTCTGTTGTTTAATTATCAAGCCGTTTAATTTGTTATTTTGGATTTTGAAAAATATTATTTTTTTGCAAAACTTGATGTCTCAAAAACAGGTTACCATTTTTAACTAAATAAGTGCATACCAAAAATATATATAACAAAAATTTTAAATTTTAAAATTTTAAAAATTAATAAAAAAACTTCTTTGACAATTTTGAAAGTAAATAAAAACATTTTGTGCCAAAAATGAAACCATAAACCAAACTATTCAAAATTCCTTAATACTGATTTTTGACTAAAATACTTTTCATTACAAAATAATGTTTTTAGTATTTTATATTTTAGAAAAATCTAAATAACAGATTTTTTGCATAGAAAATTGATTTTTGACAGAAATGTCTTGAAAACAGAGAAAGACAACAACATTTTTTTTAAAGAAAAATATAATAGAAATGTATGTTGTTTTTCGAAATTTATTTTAAATCATGACAGAAAACTTTAACTTAAACTTATATTTTTGGTTGCATACTTTTCATTAAATAACAATTTTATTTGAAATGTTGAAAGAGCACCAAATTTATGTTAAAAGTGGGTGTCACAGTCAAGCCTCATTTGTTAATTTAATTATTTCAAATCTTCAGGTGGCGGAAATAATATGATGTTGTTAATTTCAGAAGTGTGAATTGTCACAACATGGTTCCCAATGACAAAATAATGATTTAAAAGTACAAATATTTATATGGAAAAAACATATCGGACAACTAAAGGGAATTAATACATCTCTGAGACACTGTGCCACACTCCTAACTAGTCCTCATTTTATATTCCCAATTCCTGTTTTTCACCATGCACCTACTATATATTCCATTATACCATCCCTCTTCTTTAGAAAGATGAGAACATTGAAAATCAACCATCAGAACAAAACAGAAGGGAAAACCAGGATTCGCTTTTAAACAGATTATATCAGCTGTCAAGAGAAGAGAGAAGCTATACATATATGAAATGATTCTCCCGTATACCTACTTCTCTCATTCACTTCCTGAATCCTGATTCCTGCCCTAAGTCTTGCCTGGCTTGACTACATGCCATGCCACAATCGCTTCACGCTGGATCTGGATATCAGAGGATTGACTCTAGCTCCAGAACTGGCTTTTTACCTTATTGTCCTTGTCGGTCGTTGTCATCATCCTCTATATTCTTGTGAGTGGGTGTGCGTCCTGGTGGCGAATGTGTTAAATATGGTGGAAAATTGCATTAAACAGCTGCTTGTCAGCGTTGATAAGGGAATTAAATTTTGCGGTACCATAAAGAAGCCAACATCACAACCAAGGCAAGGATTTCGTATACTGCCGCCGCCGCCGCGGATGTCGCCGCCGTATCTTTTATTCGGTTGTATGAAACCTACATATCGTGTTCTTGCAAAAGAGAGTACTTAGATATAACCAACCCATAGCCACTATACCCTACCCAGTTTTTGTTTTCTTTCTTGGTAAATTTTTGTTGTCTTATTTTTCCTTCTGACTATAATATGGGATCATGTTTATTATTGAATGAAAGATGTTGACGACAGATAATATCCTTTATTTTGAGCTTTAAGGATGTCAATTCCGTTTTATTTGTGTTGTTTTTCCATTCTGTCGTTTTGTTTTCATGTACAGTTGGAAATGGAAGACACGAAAGTACGCTTACCTATAAAGAGTTTAAGTGGCTTTGAGTTATTAAATGTCAATTGAAAAAGGAAAGATTTCTATGTAAGGATCATTGGAGGTGGATATTGTTCTTTGATAGTGAAAAAAAAAACAATAGCAAGAAAATGTATCTACCCAACAATGAGTTTTAGTGACAACTTTAAACTTCTACATGGCTTATTTTTTCTTCTTCAAATTTTCGATATTTGTTCAGTTTTGGACAAATATTATTTATAGAAATTGAAATAGGATTCATAACCAAGTTTCAAAAAACTAGTACTTTCGGTTGATGGAAAAAAAACTTTTAATCTACAAAATTGAATTTTTTCTCAGTTTGATGAATTTTTAACAAACATTTGAATTCGAAAGAGAGGTTGATTTTGTATCGTTTAAATTGTATAATTTATTTGATTAACATTAGCTGACTAATCGGTTATGCAGGGTCTTTCAAAAATAGATGTAGTTTTAATAATAAAAAAATTATTTTTTGAAAGAGATATTCTTGTTGATTGTGTGGGACGTAGCTGAATCATGTTTAAAATTAATTTAGTCTACTTATATCAATAAATTCCAATTCCAGCTACCTAAAATCGTTTTTAATCAAATATCGGTAGCGTTTTCCAATCTTCTTAACAGTAACACCAGCATAGTTAAAAAAGACCTCATCACTTTAATTGATTTATCAATTAAAACTCGAAACATGGTAATGCAACGCTTAGTGGAAAGCCAGCAATATTGTCGGTAGTAACTTGTTCAAACTGTACCTGCCGTTTTTTAGTGAATTTCAACAATTTTAATAAGTTTTTGATCTGTGTATCGCACCATATTAAGTATTGGTGTGGGTTTTACTTGTTAAATGTCAGAACGACAGCTTTAGAAATGATAGCTGCTCAATTAGCAGACTTTTCAAAATAAATCCTCTTAATCGCATATTCCTTATCTTTTTTACACAAAAATTTTATTTAAGCTATCAAAGGGATTCAAATTGTTAACTCCCCATAGGAAGTTATTGTAATAGGTCAGATTTTTCGACTTGAAAATGTTGATATTTCTCGACGTTTTAAGGTTCCTATAGTTTAAATAAAAGATTTTTAGAGAGATGTCTGTGCATCTCGTCGTCCATAGCTCAAGAACCAGTAGAAATATAGACCTCAAATACATTTTGCTATACACATAATAATGCAGAAAGATGCAGAAAGATGCAGAAAGAACTCTCAAAAAAATTGAGTGGTGTTTTTTTACCATATCACTGTAAAAAATGGTCAACATTTTGGATAGCCCTAGATATCTCACGAACCAATAACGCTAGAACGCTTGGTGTACAAGGAACACATTCTAACTAAAAAACTACAACGTGTCTTCGTCAAAAGATGCTTTGGTCTGCCTGATAATACGGTTAACTATGCAATACACATCTAAACTGGTCTTCCAAATGCTTTCCTAAGTATATTAAACATACATCTGTCATACAAACGTAGAGTGATGTTAATGCCAATTAGCCGCTTACTGCATATCCTCTCTGAAGCAGTCATCGAGAGAAATATGTATTGGGCCCAGGAATGGTCATGCCTTTTCCAAGAGATGGAGATTCATTTTAGTCCCAAAACTCCAGTTTCAGAATGGAATCAAATGCACAAATAGCTTCTGTCAAAGCTAGTAGAAAAGTATTGGGGCGATTTTACCAGCAATGCAATGCAGTCACAGTTTCACGACGAATATTGCAATCTTTTGTATGCGGAAGGCCCGAATTACTTTGAAGATAATAATGTCCGTGACGTGATCTGCTCAATCTTCAATGCAGGGTGCGGTCTTTTGAACTTAAATGCTAAAGGTTTTTGCAACGACTCTGTTGGCCTATGCACTCTATGTAATCTGGATACGACAGAAAATACTTACCACTTCACTGGTGTGTGCCCCTTCTTTAGAGGATACCGACAAAAATATCTTGGAAATGTAACTTTAGATCGGCCAACATTCCTTAACATTTAAAATGGATTTTGTTACATAAAACTCAAAAATTTTTTTAAAAGACTCGCTTAAATATCGTTGTTTAATAATAAACGAATTTTGTTAAAACGTGCTAAGCTTTGCTTTAATTTAATAACTAATTTTTGTTGAACCTGACAGACGACTTAAAAACAAGTTATTGTCATACTTAATTTTGAATACCAGCCTAATAATGTTTTTGTTACATTTTTTAATAGAAATAAAATTATATTATCTATTATCTATCTATCTATCTATAATTTTATCTTTTAAAAAATGTTTAAATGTTTATTTAGAAAAAATTTGAGAAAAATCGAATAGCCAATTTCTTACAAAAAATAAAAGCCTAAACAAAAATTAATAAAAGTTGGTAAAATTTGATTTTCAACTAAAATATCTTTTCAAAAATAAAAATATTGGCTTATCTTTTTATTATATATATATTTTATCTCAAATTCCATAATTTTTTTTTATAAAAATCTAACTGTCCGTTTTTTCATGGAAAATTATAATCTATAAAACTAATAGGCAAAATTAGTAAAAATTGATGTTTGGTTTTCGATATCTCGTGAACAATGGAAGATATTGAATTCAAATTAATTGTATTCATCCTATTTGTATTTGTTTTTATAAGAAATAAAAACTTTTAGGAAACGCTGCTTAAATGGTAAAAATTGGTTAACGACTACAAATCTGTTTACAACTGTTTCATTATATGCAAAATATTATAGGTAATTTTTAATTTTTTAGGAACAATTCAAATAACTTTCTTTTAATTCTTTAAAGTCATCCACTTTAATTCGGTAAAGCAAAACAAACACCTGTTTGTTGTACCTTAAATTCTTTAAATCTACTTTTTTAAATATATTTAAACCCAAAAGAGTAAGCCTTTAAAAAAAAGAGATGCTCTTACTTTAAATTTCTAGCATGTTAAAAATGGTATCCGACATCAACGAACTTGATACCCACGTGTTGAAAAATGTCAGTATCCTTTTTTTGTAAGATTGTGTCCCGAATTCAAAAAGGCCAGTGACTCTTAATTAACCTCATTAAGATTGTTTGTCAGTCGTTCTGAAGATTTATGAACTTTTCTCCTTTTAATTTAACTCATTTACCTGGGCCAGACACTACAGAGAGAAGATCAACTTACTCTTTTTAAATGAAAAAAAAACCTGTTACCTCACTCATGTGGGATTATAAACTGAAAACTGTGGTTTCCGTGTCGTTTTTCACAGCATTTTCGATGCGACGAAATGGAAATAAAGCAAAATTAGAGTAATTTGGGTGAACTTGGATATTTAAAAGTTTAAATCTGAAGACCTCTAAACATTCTACCTCTGACCTCTGAGATGATAATAACCATCCAGACACCCAAAACCATCGATTAACGACAATATCTCAAATATCAAATATTCCATTAATCCCTCTCAGCCCTCTTAAGCACTTGCTTAAATTTTGATGTGATGAATTTTCATTGCAAAAACCCTTTCAAGGTTCCATATCTCTCTTTCTCTCAAATACTCTGTGGCACTCATAATTCAATTAGTTAGTTTGGCATCAAATTGCGGCAGCGCGTATAATTTTGATTGATGTACCAATTATCTAGGTAATATATCATTTGCATGATGATGCCAACTTCTGGCTTGCTCTGGAATCTCGATGCAAATTCAAAGGAAGAAACTGGGAAACAGAAAGAAACAAAAGGGAAGGAAGTAAGTTTAGCATCCGAATCCTTCCAGGGAATACTATATATGTAATGTACGTGTATTTATAGCTGTATATGTTCTATTGGTGTGATGTGACTATGAGTGGCATTGAGAAAATCAACGTGACATTGTGGACACAAATTAAATTTGCCATCATTAGGGTTGTATTATTATTTAGTCCTTTCAGTCCACTTCGTCTATACGTGATGATATATGTATAGAAAGTCAAGGTGTTTTGTATAGATACCTTAACACAATTAGGGTTTTAGACTTTTCTTCTTATCCAATGAAACAAAAAAAAACAACAATCGATATGATTCTAAGACTTTATAAAGCTTAAAAAGGTACTTTCATAGCTTCATATACATTTAAACGTCCACACATGTATATAATGGAAGAAGATGCCAGTAATTAATCTCTATAAATGCGATTAAGTTGCACTTGTTCACCAAGTTAATCTCTTAATTGAGTTTTCTTCGTTCGTATATAGATTCGTTTTATTTCAAAAGGCTTTTCGTCTATAAAGATACTCGTATGGGGATGGAACCGAAGACGAAAAATAAATGACAAAGAAACATGAACATGGTCAGCAATTTATTGTGTAACTTTGAAACTAAATTAAAAAAAAATTGTCTTAAGAACAAACGACGATGAAGGGTGATTTTTTTTTAAATAGGATCTTGAGCGAATCTCTAGCTGGGCAGAAAGAAATGGTTTAAATCTTAACCCAAGCAAATGTAAATGTCTTGTCATCTCTAAAAAAGTGTTAGATACAACAGCATTTGTTTACAATTTGTAAACTCATCAAAAAATCTAGGAATGGTTTTCAACAGAAAATTGACGTGAAATGACCATATTAATTTAATAGTAGGAAGAACATACGGAATTCTCCGGAATTTGTGGACTTTTCAAAAGTTTACACCATTAAACACAAGAATGATTCTCGCAAAAACACTAGTTATCCCAGTTCTAACTTTTGGTTGTGAAATATATTTTAACTGTGATTCTGCCAGCAAAAATAAATTAAAGGTAGCATTTAATAGTACTATTCGTTACATATACGGACTTAGAAAATACGATCATGTGTCTCATCTGAGCCTGAAACTCCTTAATATGTCATTTCAAAGCTTTGTTAAATTTCGAACCTTGAAAATATTGTTTTCTGTCTTACGAACCGGTCAACCAACATATCTTTATAATTTTCTTCGTTTTTCGGTATCAAACAGATCAAATTTTTTAATACTTCCCCGTTTCCAATGTCTTACATCTGAAAGACAATTTTTTATAGCTGCAATCCGCCTTTGGAATTCACTCCCACCTCATCTGCGAGAGATAAACAACGCGCGTCGATTTCAAAATAGTTTAAAAGATTTCTTTATTATTCAAAGCAACTAACTTCTAATTTTTCTCCTCTTTGCTTCCCTATCTTTTCTGTCACTATTAACCTCTTTTTCCTTTTTTTTCATCCTAACTCATAAATTCCCGTTCTATTTTTCTTGTTTGTATTCTTTTTTTTTTTTGAATTCATTAAAATTTATATTTAGATATTTAAAAATCATTAAAGTTAATTTTTGTTCTTTTTTTTTTAAATAATTAAACTTGAACAATGTACATAATAGATATAAACTATCACGAATTTTTAAGCTTAATCTTACCGTGTTAGCATATACATCATGAAATAAATAAATAAATAAATAAATAAAGGGTTATAAGAGAGTAAGTGGATGCTGAGTTATCGAATAGTTAAAAATACAACAAATATTAAGGTTGGCTTTAAAATTTTGAAGACACACTTATTTTTCAGGTATATTTTAAACATCCCAAGGGAAGTTATATTAATCTGCTCGATTTGTCGAATTGAAAATGTTGACATTTCTCCACGTTTCAAGGTCCCTAGGGTAGAAATAAAAGATTTCCGTTTGTACGTCCGTACGTTCGGGAAGTATTTTTCGTCGTCCATAGCTCAGAAACCAGTAGAGATATCGACTTTAAATAAATTTTATTATACAAGTGTTATTGCAAAAAGATGCAGAAAGAACTCTCAAAACAATTGAGCGGGTGGTTTTTTACCACAGCAATCTAAAAAAAAGTTAACATTTCGGGTAGCTTTAAAAATCTTGCAAGCCAAGATTAGTTTCAAATTTTGTATTATGTATTATGTATTGATTGATAAACGTTTTTTTTTTTTTAAACTAAAAAAATATAATTTTCACTCGAAAATTTTACGAACAAAAAATGATTTTATCTCCAAAACAATTTTGTTCAACGAAAAAAAAATTGTTAAAAATTAAAAAAAAAAAACAAATAGACAATTTTTTTATACAAAATAAAAACCAAAAAAAAACTTTACTCGAAGTTGGTAAAAACTGATTTTCAACACAAATATCTTTTCAAAACTTTGTGAAAATGGCTTCCAACTAATTTTATCTTATGTGAAATATTGTTTTCAACATCCGATACAATTTTGAGAAAAATCGAATTGACAGTTTTTTTTACAAAAAATAAAAACTTAAAAGAAAATGGAACAAAAGTTGGTAAAAATTGAGATATTGGCTTTAAATTAATTTTAACTTAAGATAACATTCAGTTACATTTTGGGGAAAATTAAAATGACTGTTTTTTTTACCAAAAATAAGAACCTAAACAAAACATTACTAAAAGTTTGTAAAAATTGATGCTTAATTAATTTTCGACTCAAATATCTTTTAAAAAATTTGAGGTTATTACTTCAATCTAATTTTATTTTATGAAAAATATTGTTTTTAACATTCAGTCAAATTTTAAGAAAGATTTAATTGAAAGTTTTTTGTACAAAAAATAAAAACTTAAAAAATACACTAAGTACTAAAACTTGGTAAAAATTAACTTTCGACTCAAAATTCTTTTCAAAAACTAAAAAGAGTCTGGGATGCGACCCACACTGATAACTATTAATCCTGTATGTCGATTTGTATTGCTTAAAAGTTTGTAGGTTTGCGTGTAGGGTTAAAAAGCTTTTAGTTATTCTTAAAAAAATTAAAATCAAATTTCATATAAAGAAATAGACCACTTTCAGTAGCATTTCTTAAATTTTTACAAATTGGATGACTGAAATTAATCTGAGAACATCAGTAACATCAATTTTTACCAAATTTCCGTACAATTTTTTGAAGATTTCATTTTTGTATGAAAAAACGGAATGTTGGATTTTAGAAAAACCTACTGAATATCCAAAACAACATTTGCTGTGAAATAAAAAAGTTTGAAGACAATATTTTTTATATTTGAAAAGCTATTTGAGTCGAAAGTAAATTTTTACCACGTTTTAGCATTGTTTTTTTTTTAGGTTTTTATTTTTCGTAAGAAAACTGTCAATTTGATTTCTCTCAAAATTTATCCGAATGTTAAAACTAATATTTTTTATAAGTTAAAATTATTTGCAAGCCATAATTTCAAATTTTTGAAAAGATATTTAAATCGAAATTCAATTTTTTTCAACTTTTATTAATTTGTTTGTTTAGGTTTTCATTTTTTTGTAAGAAAACTGTCAAGTCGATTTTTCTTACAAATTTGTTGAATGTTGAACACAATATTTCTTTTAATTTAAAATAAGTTGGAAGCTATAATAACAAATTTTTGAAAAGATATTTGTGTCGAAAATTACTTTTTACCAACTTTTGTAAAATTTTCTTTAAAGTTTTTATTTTTTATAAAAAAAAATGTCAATTTGATTTTTTCAACATTTAATCAGATATTAAAGACGGTTTTTGCGTTGCTCTAAATTGGTTTGGAGATGAAATCATTTTTTATGCGTAGAATTTTTGGACTGACAATTTTTTTTTCAGTTTCTTCGATTTATAAAAAAACCGTTAATTTTACTTTTTTCAAAAATATACTGGTTTGCTATCACATTACATATAATACAAAATTTAATTCAAGTATCTTGCGTCATTGGTTCGTGAGATATTTAGGGTTAACCAACATTTTCACCTTTTTTTCAAGCTGATATGGTAACAAAACCATTCACGCAATATTCTTGAGAGTCCTTTTTGCATCTTTCTGCCTTATTATCTGTATAACTAAATTTATTTGAAGTCGATATCTCTTTTGGTTTTTGAGCTATGGACTACGAAAAAAACGTCGCGAACGTACGGAGGTACGGTTGTACGGACATACGGACGTACGAACATACATACGTACACACGCACGCACAGACATCTTTCTAAAAAGCTTTTATTTTGGCTCTAGGGACCTTGAAACGTTGAAAAATGTAAAAAAATTCAATTCGACAAATCAGACCCATTACAATAACTTCCTATGGAAAGTTAAAAACATAGGCTTGAAACTATTTTCATTTCACAGAAAATATTGTTTTTGACAGTACATTTTTTATTGAAATCGAAATGTAAGTTTTTTTTCATAAAAAATTCAAATCTACAAAAAATAGCATTCAAAATTGGTAAAATTTGGTTATCGACTACAAATTTCGTTAACTAGAATACATTTTGAAATCAAACTATTTCATCGTACGCAAGCATTTTAAAATTCCTTAAAGTAATTCAATTGACAACAAGAAGTTATCAATGTGGGTCGCATTACAACCCCTTTTTTAAATCTTAAATTATAGGCATTCAATTCGCCAATTGAACCAATTACATTAACTTCCTATGGGAAGTTCAAAATTGCCAAGTCCACAGCAGTAAAAGTGTGACCTAATCAGAACTAATTTCTATGCTTTAGAATCTGGTAATGTATTTTGTCAAAAAACATAAATAATATTCTTCTAACGACATTGTCATCCATTGGGCACTTGGGAAATTAATCGTTCGCTCCATAGCTGATATGTGAGCAAGATTCTCATTTCCTGAAAATAATACGATTCTTCATATTTCACATAAAAGGCATTTTCTAGCCAACATAAATATCAAAATGTAATTTTCGCATCTAAAGGAATTACAATATTACTTTTGTTATTGCCTCTAGATTACTTAAGTCCTTTTTTCCGTATGTGCCTTTCTTCCTTTTGTAAATAATTCAATTTGAATTGTGACCTGTTTATAAGTTTTTGTTTTTGTTTTCTTTTTTGGCAACATTTTTTGTCCACAATCAATAAATCGTACCCAAGGGTACACTTTTAACATTCAACATTCTACTCAATCGGAATGTCCTTTGAAATTGAAATAAAACAAACCAAAATGTATTAGGTACGTTACGTACGTACGTGTTTCGTAATCAGAATTGGAACTGGAAAAGTGAAAAAATGTCCTCAAAAAAAAAAAGAAAAATCATATTGCCAAGTTGGAAGAGAGACACACATATACACACAGTATACATTGTGCGTATATCAATGACGTGACCCTTTGAAAGGATACTTTTACTTATAATAACTCGTATGATTTATGGCAAAAGTTACTTATTTCTGTTGTATCGCCTTTCGAATTTTACTTCTATGATATTCTTATAATATAAAGTCAGCTCAGTGATTCAATAAAAATACCAAGTAGTTGAAAATATGAAACCTTTTGAGTGCTCAGAAGATGAGAATCCGACTCAGAAAGTTTGGTTTATAGGTCGTCCAAATAAAATAAAAGGGCATAAGAAAAATGGATTCAAGCCGCTTTATTGAACTTTTTAGAAATGATTTGTAAATTGTATTCAATGGATGAATTTGGCAATTGATAAAAGTCATAGATATGAAAACCTACAGGACACACGCTCAGTCAAATAGAGCTCAATTTCTTCAGTTTCAGTGAAATAATTTTGCGGGGATTTGTTATTTGGATGTTCAAGCTTCAAAAGGTCAATCAGAATGTGAAAATAATTCTGCTCTTCTTTCAAGACACAGAGGCAAAAAGTATCAACGAACGAGCAACGAAGGCCATCAGTGGAGAATAACATTCGTATTGAATTCTCTTGTATTTTTTTTCTCTGCACAAGGACACGCTTTTTGATAGAAAAGAATTCCACTTTAGTCCTTCTCCTTTACAGTTACATGCAGTATAACAATATGGACAAATTCGGGAATTGGATGAAGTATGCTGAATGCTGTCACCACCACCGCCGTTCTCGTATCCTTTAGCACAAAGGATTTTGATTTCATCCATTCGAGACGTAATGATGGTAATAGCGGTAACACAACAAAAAGTGCCAATACCTTTACGTATAGTTGGTATAGGACATGCATTGGATATCGATCACGAGGTGTTGTGAATTGCCATAAGGACGCGAAAACGAAGTAGATTTTCTCGTGGGTCAAAATTCAGAAAGGTTGATCTTCTCCCTTTAAGTGGTTTTTCAATTGACTCCTTTTCGATTGTTGCCGAATGATGCTCCTGTTTTGTGGCGCCCAACGAAAGTAAACGTGTGAGCGGAAGTTACTTGCATCAAACCGCTTATTTATTCTTTAAGATCCAAGTTTTTGGAGAAATGAACTTGAGTGGTCTTCATCCTTACTTTAAGTCAGTGTTAAAAAGATAATGTTAATATTTTAAATTTAACTATATTTACAGTAGTTTGGCTAACTAATTACTTAAGGAGTTGACAATTTAACGGCTGACGAAAAATTGAAAGCAGAATTCCCACATAAAATTAAGTCAATTTAACTGCTGAAAATGTTGAATTATAGTCCAGGCAAAATAGATATAAATTCTCCAAATCTATTAAGCTATTTACACCAAGTCCAAAAGCCGGTTTCTGAGAAAGTATCGGTTTTCGCCTAAAACCTATATCGAAAACTCAAGTTTTGCCATACATTGTTGGTAAACCACAAGTTTTCGTAAACCACAAGTTTTATATAAAACCTTTTGAAAACTAGTAGCAATTCAAAGTTGAACTAAACATAGAAACCTTTAGAAACATTCAGCGCTCAAATTAGTGTAAACAAACAGCTGATGGCTGCTGTCAAAATAAATATTTCATTTTGTAATAAATTTGGTCGTGGTAAGTAATATTATTTATACAATTTCCTTACAAAATAAGAATTATTTCTTTTTGTTTTTTATTTTTTTGGGGGGAAAAAATTGCACGAAAATGTGCCAAGGTCGAGAATAAAAGCCTCCTATTTGTGGCATTGGCGGTTCTTTTATGATCCTCCAGAGTTTTAAACCCTCCTTGTTAATCGAGGAACCGGAATTCACTATGGCTACTGGCGTGACGACCCCAAGGACGAAGATGACTTGATCATAGTTCCTAATAACGTTTCGAAGGGATGCATCTTCGAACTTGTCGCCAAAAATATGTTCGACACTAAATGGAGAAAGAATTTCCGGTAACTCCGTTCAATTACAAGGGTTTGGGAGATATTTGAAAGGCGATAAGTTCATTTGTCGAGGAGAATTAGTATGAAAGAAAATCTCTGGTGGAGGCTATGTCGCAGTGGGCTAGGAAAATTTGCGCCAAAATATTCCAAAATGTCGGAATCGTTGTTCTAGTAAATAAAACCACAACAGTGGGCTATCGCCCCTTGATGGACAGCGATGCCAACATCAAGAAGATCCTCAGTCCTTTGGACAAGCCAGGCGAGTCCTCAAAGGAAGAAACCAAAGAGATAGTCATGGAGAACTTGCAGCCCATCATAACAGCTTCAGTGATTGCTCTGGATGAGTGTGATTTTGGTACGAATCTGGAACAAGGAATTGACCTTTTCTGCTCCGGCCATAAGGACCTACACGAAATCGTTCAGAATCTTCTCAAACCCGCCTATAAGTTGCTCGGACGGCTACATATATGTTGATTCTGAAAGTACCTTTGGCCAGCAGAAGCAATAATCATAAGCTCAGTATTTTGGATTGAATTTGTTGTGAAAGAAGAGGAAAATGTTTTAAATAAAATTAATTTGTATTGTAACTGTTTTGTTTGTTGTTGATTCTCTGATATATTTTCTACACAATTAGCTTCTCCTTATTGAATTGTTCGCACCGGTTGAAGTAAACAAAGAGGATAGCTGCACCCAAACGAGCTTGTAGTTCTTGTTGGTTCATGTCGCGAGCCAATTTCACCCGTCACCAGAACATTAGTTGAAACTCTACTTCGAGACTCATTTTATTTTCACAAATGATTTGAAAAGAACAAAACTTTTTACCCACAAATTTGTTCATCAATACAAAACTTGACAGCCGGTGTTAAACAAATTTAAACGTCAAATAAAAACGTGTAAATGTTCAGTGTGAACGATTTTCAGGTTTTCGAAAACAATTTGCCGAAAACCTGGTTTTGGTGTGAAAATACTTTAAGAATAAATCGCATCTTCAAATAATTGGTACAAATACTGGAGGACATCGTTATTAACATAAATCCACTATGAGTATAAAAAGTTATTTAGACTGCTTGAAAAAAAAAAGTTAAGAACAAGTTACCTATTTTTGTTACGTGTAAGTGTTTAGAAGTTACATACAAAGCTTTCAAAAAATTTTAATTGTCGAGAATATCGATTTTTTGCGTTGTCTCCCTAAACGTTTTATTTAAAAGAACTTTAAGTTAAAACTGTAGTTTTATTAATTTTCTAAGGGAGAATTTTAGTTTTCTCTACGTTTTAAGGTCTTTTGAGCCTAAATAAAAGATTTTTAGGGAGATGTCTGTACCTGCTGTGTACGTACGTTCGTACGTCCGTAAGTTCGTGACTAATGCAGAAAGATGCAGAAAGGACTCTCAAACAAATTGAGAGCAATTTAAAAAAAAATTACAATTTTTTTTTACCCTTAATATCTCACGAACCTAGAACGTTAGAGACTTTAATTAAATTTTAAATTATGAACTATAGCTTGGTACCAAACGAGTATATTTTTGGATATTTTTTTATAAATCAAAAAAACTAAAATAAAATATTTGTCACCTTGAATATTTTTGAATAAAAAATGATTTTATCTCCAAAATAATTTTGTGCAACTAAGAATAATGTTTTTGACATCTGGTAAAATTTTGAGAAAGAATTGACAGTTCTAAAAATGAAAACCTTACAAAATTTACTAAAACTTGGTAAAAATTTACTTTTGACTCAAATATCTTTTCAAAAAATAAATATGCTAGCCTTAAACTTATTTTATCAGCCCGTTTTTTTATAGTACGCAAATTTGGTAAAAATTTATTTCAGTTCTCGATATCTCGTGAATAATAAAAGATATTGACTGCAAATTAATTTCACTCATCCAATTTGTATCTGTTTGTATTAAAAATAATAACTTTAAGGAAATGCTACTAAAATTGAAAAAAAGTGATGTATGACTTAAAATCTCGTTAACAAAAATAGATTTTGAAATCAAACTATTTCATTATATGCAAAATATTGTTAGTAATTTTTAAATTTTTTAAGAGTAATTCAAATGACAATTTTTTAAAAAACCTTTTAAACAAGACAAATAAACAGACGTCCCTTTTCATGCAATTTGAAAAAATCCATTTTTTTTAATCTAAACTTAAGCATTTACTGTCAATTTTTTGAGAAATTATGTTATTAACATTTTTTTGCTCACATAAGATTTGTAGGGCATTTTTCACTTGTTAATAAAGATGTCCCCATATTTTTGAGGTAAAATGGCTATTTTTAAAAAGTAAAGAAAGTCCCGCGGTCAAATTTCGAAAATAATGTAAATGTTTACACTCCCATTTGGACGTTGATCTGAAGTTTGACCAGCTATAGCTCAAGAATAAATTGAAGTAAAAAATTAAATTGTCTATAGTTGTTAAAAAAATGAAAAGAACATCTTTTTTCAAAATTGCAACATTGCTCTTTCTTTTCTATGTATGGAAAATGTTTTGTGCTTTCAAGGAATTTTTCGAATTAGTATTTTAGACCTTTTAATGAAGTTCACTTTTGCTTTGTGAAACTTGTTCAATGCATGATTTTAATCGAACACCAAAAATATCACATGAAATATCTTAAAAACCTATTAAAAATATTGTATTGATTCTAAAAAATTAATAAATTTCTGCGTCGAAAAAAGTCGTTAATCACAAGAAACCTAGACATATAATATATTTTTTCCAACCATAAATTCTTTTCCATACCTACTCCTACACCACAACTGAATTTCATAGCAAATTAATAACAGTTGTCAGAAAAATGCCAAAGGTATAAATGTTGACATTCCTTAATAGTTTCTTTATTCAATTCCCTTATTCTCACTGTCATTGTTACTTGTAGTTCTAATCTATAATATCACATTTCCTCAATTGCATCACATTCATATTCTCATATAAAACATAAGAAAAAGCAGGACGAAAACAAAGGAATATCATATTCCAAACAGGATTACAACACATAAATGAGTGTGCTGATGTTAAATGACGTTAAACATTAAGGCCATAATTATAACCCCTCTCTGAATCTGGATAGGATATTGGTCTTTATGACATTAACCTGGCAAATGTCACCAACATTAAAAACGAAATTAATTACTCTTCATAGCAATGTAATTACAATTATATTTTGCCGAAAATATTAACCACACCACGTTGATGATGATGATGGCTTTGGCTCTTTCTCTGCTACACACGTAGAAAGCTACAAATAGAACACCCATAGTTTCAATGTTAAGAACCACAATTTCTGGCCATTTTGGTCTGCTTGCTTTCTTACGGTTAAAATAATTATGATAATTAATGATACGATGTAATTAATCATTGTTGAATTAAAGTGTTCTCGTGTAGTAAACTTACGTGGAATTTCGTAGAAATAGTGACTATAAAGAATTGGCAGTGAAAATGGTCAAGAAAGTGTACCACCTTCCTACGCCACGTACTTAAGATATATTCTTGACATGTGTGGGAGTGAGTAATGTACTACTTGATGTGAAGCATTTATTACTAGAATACAGTTAAATTATAGAACATCTTAAGTCATGAGCTTAACTTGATGATCTATTAGAATATTTTGTATTTAATGATGAACTTAATTTGATGACAGATTTAGTTTGAAAAATCCGAATTGGGGACAATTTTATATTAGTTTATTTATTGTCGACAAACGCTTGACGAAATAAATCTTTTTGACACACTTTATGGGTAAATGTGAAGGCATTTGGTATAATTTTTGGAAGCTGAATTTATGTGAAGTTTCTCAAAAGATTAGGAATAGTTAGAACAGAATTGTATGTTGTCAGGGTATTTTGATAAATATTTTATTCACCTCAGGAATATTTCAATTCACTAAAATTGGAATACGTGTTTATTCCAACGAAAATTGGAACTTAATATTTAATTCACAATGATGATTTTAAAATCAAAAAAAGGCTGGGATGCGATCCACACTGATAACTTCCCATCCCATGTCATTTTCTGTGAAATAAAATAAGTTTGAAGCCAACATTTTTGAAAAGATATTTAAGTCGAAAATCAATTTTTACCAACTTTTGTTTAATGTTTTTTAGGTTTTTAATTTTTTGTGCAAAAAACTGTTGATTAGATTTTTTTTCAAAATTTTACTGAATGTTAACAACAATATTTTTTGAAAAATAAAACTGGTTTCAAGCCAATATCTAAAATTTTTAAAAAGATATTTAAGTCGAAAATCAATTTTTACCAACTTTTATTAATTTTTTTTTAGGTTTTTATTTTTTGTAAAAAAATTGTTTATTCGATTTTTCTCAAAATTTGTTCTAATGTTAAAAACAATATTTCTTATAAGTAAAAATTAGTCAGAAGCTATTATATAAAATTTTTGAAAAGATATTTGAGTCGAAATTCATCTTTTACCAACTTTTGTTAATTTTTTTTCGGTTTTCAATTTTTTGTAAGAAAACTGTCAATTCGTTTTTTTTTTTCAACATGTTATTGAATGTTGACAACAATATTTTTTGAAAGATAAAATAGTTTAAAGCCAATATCTCAAATTTTTGAAAAGATATTTGATTCGAAAATCAATTTTTACCAACTTTTATTCATTTTCTTTTTGTTTTTTTTTTTTTGTAAAAAAAATTGTCAATTCGACTTTTCTAAAGATTTTTCAAAATGTTAAAAACAATCTTTCTTATAAGTTAAAATAAGTTTGAAGCCTAAATTCCAAGTTTTTGAAAAGATATTTGAGTCGATATTCAATTTTTACTAACTTTGAGAAATGTTTTTTTTTAGATTTTTATTTTTTATAAAAAAAAACTGTCCATTCGATTTTCCTCAAAATTTTATGAGATTTCAAAAACATTATTCTTCGTTGCACAAAACTGTTTTGGAGATGAAGTTATATTTTAGTCGTAAAATTTTGGAAGTGATACATATTTTTTTCAGTTTTTTTGATTTACATATAAAAAAAACCTTTAAATGGATTTTTTTCAAAAAATATACTTGTTTGGTATCACGTTACAATATATTATATAAAATTTAATTCAAGTCTCTAGCGTTTTTGGTTCGTAAGATATTTAGGGTTAACCAAAATTTTCGCCTTTTTTTCAAACTGCTATATTAAAAAAAACCACCCACGCAATTTTCTTGAGAGCCCTTTTTGCATCTTTCTGCCTTATTATCTGTATAACAAGATTTATTTGAAGTCGATACCTCTTCTGGTTCTTGCGCTATGGAGGACGAAAAAACGTCGCGAACGTACGGACGCACAAACGTACGTACACCCACACGCACAGACATCTTTCTAAAAATATTTTATTTCGACTCTAAATACCTTGAAACGTTGATAAATGTCAAAATTTTCAATTTGACAAATCGGACCCATTACAATATTTTCTGGGAAGTTAATAATGAAAAGGACACCAAAAAAAACACTAAAAATAACTTCAGTTCATAAAACTAAAGACACACAAAATTTTAAAAGCCCAAGAAGTACCATTAGGTATGCTCATAATTTGGTTAGGAAGCTTTTGCGCCCAAAAGAAATATTGAAATTGTTTTACAATACTTCTTCTGTTAAACGTTCCTCAAAAGGGCTTTAACTAGGCTTCTTGCGCTATACTTTTTTTATTTGTTACTTGTGCGGCTTAATGTTGCAAAACCCTAAAAAAGTGATTATTGAGCCCAAAGGAATTTATGATGCCTTTAGTTCTTATTTTTAAGATCCTTAAGTTTTTTTTATTTTCTCATTTGAAACATACGAATTAAAATACAAAACTGCACTTGATCTTATATTCAAAGAGCGTGTTTAACAACAGAAAAATTAGTTAAATTAGTAGTATATGTACTGTTATTGAATACCTTTTTACATATGTGAATTACATTTCAATGTCGTAATCGTTGATCCTTTTTTGAGGTATAGAACTTTGAATACAATAAAATTAAATGTTTTTTTTTTTTTTAATTCCGAAGACAATTTTACAATTTTTGTCATCAAAATATTATTTGGACAATATAACAGGTTTTTATTAATTCCTAAAAAAATTAATAAAATTTAAAAATCGATACTATGAGAAGAAGAGGGTTTCTGAAGTAATACAAAAATATGTTTTTATTTTGAAGGCCAAGTTAAGAAACACAAATTTAAAACAAAATTTATAAAAACCTCTCTAGATCGATTTACTTCGACTTCTCTGCCATCGTAATGTCACGTATAACTGAAAGTGATACCTTTTAAGCAAAGAGTTCTTCTTTACTTTCTATTTTCTCATTGAGGTGTATCTCTGTTGAAAATGAAATATTTGTGCAATAAGCCCTGCCTACGATCACTACTAAGCAGCTTGTCAAAATTTGCGATAAATGTCAAAAAGTAAAAGTGACAGCCAAAGAAACAGAACAAACAGACATTTTCTGTGGCGACTTGGAATAAAACCAGTCGGTTTACTTTTGCGATTTAAACAACAAAATGGCCGAAGTTAGTTTGAATTAATAATTCATTTTTAAATACACACAATATTATAATCGTTTTATTTTTTAACGAAATAATTTTGCTTTTTAATTTTAAATTTAGTATTTTGTAAAATTTTGCATAGGTTTAGTATCCTTAAGAAAATAAAAATTTAGATTAGATGTTGGTTGTAATTGATTTGTTCAATCTTCTAATCGTAATTTTTGTTATTTCGTAACATAGTTTCATTTTTTGAAATAATTAGAAAAAGTTTATTTTTTTGTCCTGGCCTAATACAATTTATTAAAATTTTAAAATAACACTTTTAGATTAATTTCAACGTAAAGGGCAAATGATGGAACTTGCTCAGATACAAAAAGCAATTAAAATTTTCCACAAACCATAATTAATACCCATGATATTTGAAAGTTAACATTGAGTATAGTTATCGTTTTATGTATAAGAGCTTTGTTTTTGTTAAGGTTTAAGATTCCTAAAATAAACCTATGTTTATTTATTTATAATGTATTACTTAATCACATTATTCCAATTTAAGGATTTTCTATTTATCGTGTTACTAAATACTTAATGATTCACAATTTCCCAAAGCCCTACCTTGGAAAAATAGTTTGCGTGTTTTTACGAAATAACCCTCTTTCATCAGAGTCATAACATCACATATACGAGTACCTAACCTACCTAAGGCAAAGAGAATAGTCAAACCAAAAACAAAAAATAACAACAATTTTGTGATCAGTGTAAAATGGGGGTTAAAATTATGGTTATCACTTTTAGTTAAATTGTAAGAATAATTGCACAAAATTTCTTGGTTCATAGTACTGGAAAAATCTATAAAGATTAGAATTTACTACACATTCTTTTTCGTTTTTAGCTCTTCTGACTTAGCCATATTTAGATCTGGCTTTGAAAAAGGTAAAATAAGAATAGATAGGGGAAGAATTGGTAACTTTATTTAAAATGAAAACTTGTCCCGGATTTTGAAACAGCATTGAGACCAACTTTCAAAACATAGCCTTACTGCACTTTACAAAAGTAAAATGAAACTAATAAGGCCAAACTATTTTGAGAAAAAATACCAACTACTTTTTACGACGGGGTATGCTCTCCAGTTTGAGCACACTGTAAGATTTTGGGGTAGGTGCGACAGTTCTTAAACAAATAAATACAAACATGAAAAACAACATAACACAAAGTTTGTAAAAATTGATTTTCGACTCAAATATCTTTCCCAAAATTTGAGATTTCGGCTTGAAATTGTATCTCATAACATTTTGAGAAGAATTATTTTCTTACAAAAATAAAAACCTAAAAAAGAAATACTAAAACTTAGCAAAAATTAACTTTCGACAAAATATCTGTTGAAAATAATAAATATTAGCTTCAAACTAATTTTATCTCACAGAAATTATTATTTTTGACATTTAGTATTTTTTTTTTTTAATCTAACAGTCCGTTTTTTTCATACAAAAATAAAATCTACAGAAAGTAGTACGCAAATTTAGTAAAAATTAATGTTCGCTTCTCGATATCTCGTGAACAATAGAAGATATTGACTTCAAATTAATTTCATTCATCCAATTTGTATTTGTCGTTGGGTTTTGGAAATACATTTTTTAAGTTTTGTATACCTACTCTCCAATTTTTACAAACACATTCAAAAAAAAAATTTTAATAGGTGAAAAATCTAAAGAGAGTCTTGGTGAGTTTTGGTTAAAAACATATAGTCTTGTTTTGGTCTCGACTCGGGCTCGTCTCGGCCTCTGATCAGATGTTATTTAGAAAGAACTTTCTAACAGGAAAGTTACCAAAAACATATTACTTCAAAACTTCAAAAAACAAGAAAGTTGTAAAAAAAAAGATATACGAAAATTAGAATTCTTCCATGATGGCAATCATAGTCCATAACATTGCTCGTTGTGTCCTTTCCTATCCTTTTTTCGTTTTCATATTAAACAACATTTTAACTAAAAGGAGGGTCAAACACATCATCATCAACATCATTGGATTGCATGTCAAGAAAATTAGGGAGTGGATGTGATTTTTATCATTACCACCTCTCTAAGTCACCATCATATACATATAAGTCCAGTCTCCATCGGATTTCAATTCAGTTCTATGTCGAAGAAGAACTTTTTGACTTAAATCCATATCGTATAGTCCGATCCGAAACACCCTCTAATTCTATGTTCTTAAACAGTTGATTCGTCCTCGTCATCGTTAGTTCCTTTTGGTCTTTGAGAGTTCAGAGAAGGGCAAAGACGATAGAAAGAGAAGGACAGAAAAAAATAACACGAAATTAAAGTCACTCCCTGCTTGTTCGTTCGTTAATTTCAGGAAATTGCAATCTGTTGGACAAGAAATGTTAAATGGAAAATGGAAAAACGTAATAAAAAACAAAACGAAATGAAAATGGAAAATATTCATTCACAACTAAATTGTAGGAGTGGCTGACATTTCCGGTCAATCTGTTAATCGATTTGTACCTATGTGTATAATTATAACAACGGATATCAAAAATTATGTTTCAAAATATTTCTACGCCTATGCGGGAAATGTACGTAGTTCCTCAACATAATGGCAGATGGTCCTTAATTTAATAAAAATAATTAAAGGACTAAAAAATATGACTTATTTCTCTTGCACAGAGCTCGTTTTTGTAGTATATTAGATTTTTGATTAAATTAGAAACAGACTTTTCAATAAGTCCAGATTGAAAGTTTTTTTAGTCTGAATTCTTTGACAAAATAACTGTGGCCAAATAATGTTTAGAGTGGTTGATTCAAGAACAAATAAAAGAGGCTGGGATGCAACCCACACTGATAACTTCCCATCCCTTCTGTCGATTTGTCTTGCTTAAAAGTTTGTAGGTTTTCGTGGTTTGTTAAAAAAGTTGTCAGTTGAATTATTCTAAAAAAAATTTAAAACTACCAACAATATTTTGCATATGATGAAATAGTTTGATTTCAAAATCTATTTTTGTTAACGAGATTTTTAGTCTTAACGACTATTTTTACTATTTTTCTGTAGATTTTAATTTTTTATGAAAAAGATGACAGTTGTAATTTACCAAATGTCGATAACAATATTTTCTGTGAGATGAAATAAGTTTGAAGCCAATATTTGTAATCTTAGAAATGACATTTGAGTTGAAAATCAATTTTTAAGAACTTTTAGTAATGTGTTTTTTATTTTTTTATTTTTTTTTTTAAATTTGTCCGAATGTTAACAACAACAATATTTCTTATAAGATGAAATTAGTTTAAGGTTAATATCTCAATTTTCTTAAAAGCGATTTGAGTCGATAACCAATTTTTACGAACTTTTAGTAATGTGCTTTTAAGATTTTATTTTTTGTAAAAAAAATGTCAATTCGACTTTTCTCAAAATTTGTTTGAATGTTGGCAACAATGTTTCTTATAAGATAAAATTAGTTTAAAGCCAATATCTCAATGTTTTGAAAAGATATTTAAGATGAAAATCAATATTACGAACTTTAGGTAATGTGTTTATTAAGGTTTTTAATTTTTTGTAAAAACACTATCAATTTGATTTTTCTCAACAATTCACCAGATGTTAAAAACGTTATTTTTTATTGGAAAAAATTATAATCCAGATAATATCAATTATAATTCGTAAAATTTTCGAGTTGACAAATATTTTTTCTTCAGTTTTTTTTTTGATTTATGAGATATTTAGGGTTAACCAAAATGTTCACCTTTTTTTCAAATTGCTATGGTAAAAATACCAACCACTCAACTTTCTTGAGAGGTCTTTCTGCATTATTATGTGTAAAACAATTATTTAAAGTCGATATCTCTACTGGTTCTTGAGCTATGGAGGACGAAAAAAACGTTGCGAACGTTCGGACGACGCACGTACGGACGCATAAATGTACGACTCTAGGGAACTTGAAACGTCGAACATTTTCAGTTTAAAAATCGGACCGATTACAATAGCTTCTTATGGGAAGTTAAAAATATTTGTCTTTGGTTCCGCACTGAACCAATGAAAATGTGACGATAACTTTTGAAATATACAAAAATGAAATCCAAGACTGGGTCGTACAAACATCCTCCGTATATCCAAAGAGTTCTTGTATTTAAAGAAAAAAACTTAAATTTCATTTGAGAAAAAACCTTAACTTACATTTTTGTCGGTAATCCTTAGTTTTTCAATGTTTTTTTTTTTTTAATACATTTTTGGAAAGAAGTTATAAAGTGTTTATAAGTAAATTTCAGTTTCATATTTGAATTTTATTAAAACATTTTTGACCAATTTTTGCGATATCGAATTAAAAAAAAAATTATATTTTTCAATAACTGACATTTTTGAACATTAAAAACATGTATTATTTATACAATATGATGTAAAATCTTCCTCAGATAGAACAAATATTTCCATCGGTTCAATAGTTCCAGAGAAAAAATAAAAACTTAATAATGGTTCTATATTGAAAGAAAATTACGTTTTTTGGTAAAATTTGAACTTTCGATTTTTGTCGTAAGTAAAAAGAGTTCATAGTACTTGCTTTAAGTCGGTCGTACTTAACTTTGAATTCAAACGGTTGCAAAAAAAGTTTTGTTTTGTCTGCCAAGTATAATAAAACTGCTAAACCACTACAAAACATTGAATATTATTTATTTTATCTTGATAGGATGAGATTTAATCGGATGGGCAACATATTTTAATTACCACAAAATCCAACAATAAAATTCCAACCTTAATGAAATTACACATTTTTTTTTTATTTTCATACCAAACCCTTCCTTTGAATATACGAAAGACCTACCTTCTCGAGCGTATTATGTGGGTTGGCCGGAAGCTATACCTACACATACATATGTATGAAGGAAAGTTAGAGTAAATCACATAAATTTAGTGGAACGGGTGTCGTTTAAATTCCTTGAAACAGATATATAGATATAATGCACGTAGAATTTTTAATGGAATAAATTTATACTCTTACGAATTCTAACGAAGTGTCGGGTCATAATAATTACATCAAGCAATATGGGGGATGAATTTGATGTGAAATTTGGCTTTTAAACTGGTTGATACACACTTTTTATAACTTTTTTAATATATAATAGGAGTGTTTTAAGGCTTTGAAAGAGGAAATCTTGTAGACGGTGACGTATAAAATTATATATTAAGTAAGGTATCAAGATAAGATGGTAAGATACTGAAACAATTCATTTACGCACTAGAAATCTCAGTCAAAGAATTAAGGGTTTACATTTTTATATTTTAACTTTTCAAAGTGTTTGGTGAGTTTGAGGTTTAGGTGCAAACCAATTTCAGATAAGTTCAGCACATGAGGTTTTTGTTATATAGCTTCTTTTGGGCTATGTGAATTCAAGAGTATGTTTTTTACTTGAAATAACTAATATGAGTTTTATTATTAAAACCTTTGCAGTGATCTATCTCATGAAGCACTTTATTCCTGACTTTTAGATTTGAATACATAGAGATATAGGAAAGTTTAAAAAAAACACATGCTATTAAAAAAAAGCATGAAATCTTTATTTGAATCGATAGTACGGTCCATATAATTTAATTTTTGAAGATTATTTTATGCAAATGTTGACCATGACTGCGCTTCAAATGGATCATCCGCTTAGACCAATTTTTGGCATACTCTTTCCAACATTTCGGCAGGTATCTCACGAATAAATACTTCAATGTTGTCTTCTAATGTTTCAATTTAAGCAGGCTTATCTATATAAACATTAGCTTTAACATAACCCTACCAAAAATAGTTTATAGGCGCTCAAACACAACGATGTAGGCGGTGAATTGACCGGTCCCGAACGTGAAATAAAATGATCATCGAACTCGACTCTTAATAATATGTCCATTGTTGCGCGTGCTGTGTGGGCATGTGGCCCCATTTTATTTTGCACCACATGTCATGCAAGTCAAGCTCTTGCATTTTGGGCGACAAAAGTTGGATATCATCTCACGTTAAGATTCGCATCATCTTTCAAGAAGTACGGTCCAATGATGCCACATTGCCATAAACCGCACCAAACTGTGACTTTTTCTGGATGCATTGGTAGTTCTTGTAATGCTTCTGACTGATATTCACTCCAAAATCGACAATTTTTCTTATTTACGTACCCAATGAGACAAAAATGAGTTTCGTTGCTGCACACATTTTTTTAGTAAAAAAGTGGATCTTTGGCCAACTTTCCAAGAACCCATTCACCAATAATTTTACGTTTCATTACGCCGCGCCGTTCGGCTTCTGTTCTTGCCTTGCACCAGCTGTATTTTAAAAGGCATTACACCTAAATCCTGCGGCAAAACTCTCGACGTTGTTGAGTAACAGAGGCCCAATTGCTGCGAACAGCGATGAATTGATAATTGATTGTCATCATTAACGCTGGCCAAAACAGTTGGGATATTTTCTTCAGTTCGCACTCTACGTAAGCATGTTGGTGGTGTAATGTCCAACATTTGCTATTAAAAAAATATGACCAAATGCAGTTAATGGCTAATTTTTCAACTGATGTTTTATGTTTTTTTATGAGATAAATTTATTACCGTCATTTCTGACATTATGATTATGAGATCTAAAAACCATAATCTTCGGCTTTGAAATATTTATTTAAACCCTCTGGAACACTGTCCCCAATGTCGTTAATAAAAAGTGAGAAGAGCAAAGGACTCAAAATGCAAACTTGCGGTACACCACTTCTGTCTTAAATTGCTGCTGATAGGTCCTACCATTAGAAATTACCGCTTTTGTATTTGAAATAAGTTTCGTATATATTCTTAAAAAAATTGTTGATAATCCAACACCTGCTAGTTTGAAAAGTAATAGTTTTCTGTTTATAGTATCAGAGAGATTAGTTTTCTTATCCGAAAAACGTTTAGCGACATTAGTTAGAGTAAACATTTGATCAACTGTAAAGAGGTTAGTTTGAAAACCAGACTGAAAACAACTTATTTTGTTATTTGTTTTAACCTAAGGTGCTAGTCTAAGATAAAACGTCTGAGTAAACAGTTTTCGTAATAAATTGAGAACAGAGATACCTCTTTAGTTTTCGGGGAGATTGTGATATCCTTTTTTATGGATCGCTTAAATGGATGACTCTTTAAAATTCTTTGGTATTTTTTCGTTGTGCAATTGCACTAAGCAAAAGTGATGAAAATAAATCCTATTCCCAGATTGTAAAAAATGTGCGGAAGAATGAGGAAACTTCTATAAAAGAAATGCTGGAACTCATCCTGAAAAGGATTGACCAACAAGATTTAAACATAAAACAGCTAAGCGAAGAAGTCGCTCTTAAAAAACAATGATGGACAGAACACTCAAAATCGCAACATGGAATGCAAACGGTCTCTTACAGCATGTATCAGAACTAAACATCTTTTTAGACATAGAGCATATAGACATTTGTTTGGTGTCCGAAACCCACCTCGCTATTGAACAAAATCTTGATAATAAATTACCAAACTATACATGTTACCAAGCTCCGCACTCAGCTGACAAAGCTAGGGGAGGATCAGCAATACTTATAAAAAAGTGCTTAACACACTTTGAAGAACCAAAGTTTACTAAAGAAAACATGCAAGTAACAACAATTAGTATTGGTATAAAAAAGAAAGAATTCAAAATAGCAGCTATATACTGCCCTCCGAGGCGCTCTCCAACTGAAGAAGACTATGCAGAACTCCTACATTTGTTAGGACATAACTTCCTTGTTGGTGGCGACTTCAATGCTAAACACACCCAATGGGGATCTAGGCTCATAACAACAAAAGGTAAACGGCTATACCAAGCAGGCCGAAAATACAACTGCGAATTTTATTCTTCTGGTTCGCCAACATATTGGCCATCTGATACTAACAAAATACCAGACCTTATAGACTTTTTCGTAGTTAAAGGTATTAAACGAAATCATATAAGTGTCGAAGGTAATTATGATTTATCATCAGATCATACTCCAGTAATTTTATCACTGAGCGAAACAGAAATAATAGAAAAAAGTAATCCCAAGCTCGTGAATAACAGAACAAACTGGAACGAATTCAGAGACAAACTTGAAAATTTTATAAACCTAAGATCCCCTATGCAAACAATTGAACAAATTGATCATGAAGTAGAACAATTTATTGCTGATGTGCAGCAGGCTGCAGAAGAAAGTACTCAAACTATTTCGAATGCGAGAGAAAAAGAAATAAAATATCCTATCGAAATAAAGGAGTTGATATTGGAAAAAAGAAGAGCTAGAAGAAAATGGCAATCCACGAGATTCCCAGATGATAAGGTAGTTTTTAACCGTCTTAACAACGAATTAAAAAAAAGAATCTGTGAGTTTAAAAATGATTCACTAAGTAGATTCCTGAAAAGTCTGACGACGGATGCTTCTACAGAATACTCCTTATGGAAAGCAACTAAGCGCCTAAAAAGACCTCAGACACAAAACCCGCCGATAAAATCTCAAGATGGTAAATGGATCGGAAACCCGAAACAAAAGGCTGATCTCTTTGCTGAACATCTCGCGAATGTTTTCAAGCCATTCCCAGCAAGCACAGCTACAGATCCCTTACAGTTTGTTGACAGAAACGACGAATGTGAAATACCTTTTGTCACGCTCAAGGAAGTAAGAAGCATGTGTCAACATAAGCTGTCAAACAAAAAATCACCAGGGTACGATCTTATAACTGCTCAGGTTCTGAAAGAAATGCCTCTTATAGCCTTCAAGAAACTCCAATTTATAATAAACGCATGCCTTAAACTAAGATATGTGCCACATCATTGGAAAATTGCGGAAGTCATTGTTATACCTAAACAAGGTAAGCCACCAACAGAAGTTACATCTTACAGACCAATATCGCTTATACCAATCATGGCAAAAGTTTTTGAAAAACTGCTACTTAAAAGGCTTAACAAAATAATTGAAGAAAGAAGACTAATTCCGAGCCATCAGTTTGGATTTAGAAATAAACATTCCACGATAGACCAAGTGCATCGAATTACGGATGTTGTGGAAAAGGCACTTGAAGAAAAACAAGTATGCTCGTCTGTATTCTTAGATGTTGCTCAAGCTTTTGACAAGGTTTGGCACTTGGGACTTGAGTACAAACTGCATAGGGACTTCCCCAGGCAGTACTACGAAATACTGAAATCCTACATTACGAACCGACTCTTTAGAGTACGGTACGACCAAAATTACTCGGAACTTAAGAAAATTGAAGCCGGTGTACCACAAGGAAGTGTCCTAGGACCAACCCTGTATCTGTTATATACAAGGGATATTCCAGTGGACATCAACGCTATCATGGCCACCTTTGCTGATGATACTGCAATATTGGTGCCAGATAAATCCGTTACGAAGGCTACACAAAAATTGCAAAATGCAGTCGATAAAGTTAGTGATTGGACGCACAAATGGCGTATCAAATTAAACGAAACAAAATCGACGCATATAAACTTTACAAACAAAAACATAAACAATGTTCCAATTTTTATAAACAGTACAGAAGTACCTTACTCCAATACCGCCAAATACCTTGGAATGAATTTGGATGCAAAGCTTAAATGGAAAGAACACATCAAAAAGAAAAGAGAAGAACTAAACTTGAAGTACAGAAAAATGTACTGGTTAATAGGAAAGAACTCTGACCTATCTATCCAGAACAAACTAATGTTATATAAGCAAGTATTGAAACCCGTTTGGACATATGGCATCCAACTATGGGGCTGTACAAAGAAAACAAATGCTGAACCCATCCAAAAATTCCAAAGCAAGGTCCTTCGTGGAATAATAAATGCCCCTTGGTATATAAGAAATAGCGATCTACATCGTGACCTTCAAATTGAAATGGTTACAGAAGTGGTTAAGAAACACGCTGTATCACACAATAAGCGGCTGCAAAGTCATACTAACTCTGAAATGGAGACCGTATTAAATGTACGAGACAATGTTCGGAGATTAAGAAGAACCAAGCCTCATGAGCTGATGGGCTAAAAGCTACGGGAAAGTGTTATAACTTAAACTTCCCCCAATGCGATTTTAAAAATTAAGAAATAAAAATCATTTGTCGATCTTTCATAGATTGGTCCTGATTCACCGGTGGTTTTAGTGCGGTAAGAGTCCCACACTACTCGGTACCGATTCTTACCGAGTGTCTTTTGAAGATTTCCATCGGATATAAAAAAAAAAAAAAAAAAAAAAAAAAAAAAAAAAAAAAAACTTTCGGTTAAGTAAGAACAATGTATGTCCTAAAAATTGTGAGCTAGCATTTTTCAAAAACTCGACTGGGATGCCATCTTAAATCGAAGCTTTATTGTTTTTCATTTTTTCTAAGGCAAAAAGTAGTTCTGGCATTGAGAACAATAATTTGCAAGTGTTGTTCGTTTGTAAGACGATCCATGGTTATATAATAGACCAAACTGAAGGTGTTTGATAGGGAAACAAAACACGAAACGTGCGTCAGCTGATTAAATCAGTGTTGCCAAAAAGATAATAGCTAAAAAACCACCCTTTATTTCGAGAATCTGACAATATGAAGTAATTTATATCTGTATAAAGTGACAGACTGGAATGCGGCCTACGCTGATAAGTACCCATTTATATTTTTTTAAATAAATGTTTTTGTCGTGGTATTAGGGACGTTAATCCAATTTCATTTTAGTTTCTGATAGGATTTTATTTGTAATTAATCAAAACTTTCAATTGGAATTTTCTATAAATGAGCTTCCAATTGTTTATAAAAATATTTTTTTACGAAATGAAAGAAGTTAAAATCCTTGTTTTTACTTTTCTTCGGGAAATTTGAGTCAAAATTCATTTTCTACACTTTTCAGAAATAGTTTTTCAGGTTTATTTTTGTATACAAAGTATCAACGCAATTTAAATAAAAAGTCTAGATGTCTAAAGAGTCTTGCACATGAGAGCGAAATGAACGAATGGACGAACAAACGTGGTTTTATACATTTCAATAAGTCAATTTCAAACAAAAACACATTTTAATTATAAGAAACCAATTCAAACTTATGTTAGGATAATAAAATTTGTATTTTGTTTTCTATAATAAGAGAATTTAGTAAAAACAATTTCGTAGTAACGAATTGCAGTGTGTTTGCTACGAACTGTCAAACTCTATTCGCGTTCCACATACCATCCACACTGCAACGAATAAATTGTTCGCGCTCAACTTAACCTCAAAAAAAGAGGGTGGGATGCGACCCACACTGATAACTTAATATCCCCTCTGTCGATTTGTCTTGCTTAAAAGTTTGTCTATATGTTTTTTTAAAAAATTGCACACTATTTTTTGTAGATTTTATTTTTTAATTCCTGAATATTGAAAACAGTATTTTCTGTGAAATAAAATAAGCTTGAAGCCAATATTTTTAATTTTTGAAAAGCTATTTGAGCCGAAAGTAAATTTTTACCAAGTTTTAGTATTGTTTTTTTAGAGTTTTATTTTCTGTAAAAAAACTGTCAATACGAATTTTTTAAAAATTTTACCAAATGTTGAAAACAATATTTGTTATAAGATAAAATTAGTTTGAAGGCAATTTTTTAAATTTTTTAAGAGATATTTGAGTCGAAAATCAATTTTTACCAACTTTTATAAATTTTTTTAGGTTTTTATTTTTTGTAAAAAAACTGTCGATTCGATTTTTCTCAAAATTTGTCCCTATGTTGAAAAAAAATATTTTTTATAAGAAAAAATTAGTAAGAACCTTTTATCTCAAAGTTTTGAAAAGATATTTGAGTCGAAAATCATTTTTTACGAACTTTTGTTAATATTTTTTTCGGTTTTTTAATTTTTATACAAAAACTGTCAAATCGATTTTTTTCAAACTTTACCTGAATGTTGACAACAAGATTTTTTGAAAGATAAAACTAAATTTAAACCAAAATCTCAAAGTTTTGAAAAGATATTTGAGTCAAAAATCAATTTTTACCAACTTTTATACATTTTTTTTTAGGTTTTTCTTTTTTGCTAATAAAAACTGTCAATTCAATTTTTCTCAAATTTTTTCAGATGTCAAGATATTTAGGGTTAACCAAAATTTTCACCTTTTTTTCAAACTGCTATGGTGAAAAAACCACCCACGCAATTTTCTTGAGAGCCCTTTCTGCATCTTTCTGCCTTATTATCTGTATAACAAAATTTTTTGAAGTCGATATCTCTTCTGGTTCTTGAGCTATGGCCGACGAAAAAAACGTCGCAAACGTACGGACGTACGGACGTACAGACGTACGGACGTACAAACGTACAAACGTACGTACACACGCACGCACAGACATCTTTCTAAAAATCTTTTATTTCGACTCTAGGGACCTTGAAACGTCGAGAAATGTCAAAATTTTCAATTTGACAAATCGGACCCATTACAATAACTTCCTATGGGAAGTTAAAAATTATACCACTCTTGTTTTGTTTGTTGAAAAGGGTAATTATAAATTGACAATTCGTCGCTGTCTGCGAATAGATATAAAGCTCATGTGAAAGGAAAGTCAGAATATGCGAACATCCACAGTTCGCAGCTCGCAGTTCGTAGCTCATGTGCAAGATGCTTAAGGTATACAATTAGTTTGGTTTTTTGGAAACTATAATCGATTGAAATTGAGTTTTGAATTTCTCAAAACAAGGCTCTTTCAAAATTTCAATCCATACTAAAAAGTCAATCTATCCGGTTGTTATCGTATGTAAAATATTATTCTTGTTCACAAAGAAACAGAAACAGAAATGTCTACATGGACCCTTTCTTCCCTTCTATGTTCCTGTAAGTATTTCATTCTATCCAACAAGCTACTAAACAACAGTAAACCACACGGAAATAAAACAAAGACAGGACAGAAAAGTAAAAACTCGTGAATGTATTATACCATTCGACCGACCGATTTAATGTCATGCATACCGCAATATGACAAAAAACATTTTAACTCCATTACTTTTGGACTTTTTTTTTGAAGTTGTTGTTGTTGTAGCTTTTGAACTGGACGATGTCGAGACAACAGCGAAAACGAGTGAATGAATATAACAACGAGGAAAATACAAGAAATCGTGTAGGAAACGGTTGCATGTTCCTAGATATTGAAGACATGTTTCATAAACCACCGTTGACTATAGAAGAGACAATCCGCTGTGCTATACCATCGCTCCTTTGCCTTTTTAGTTACATATACAGCACACGGTATTTCTAGCTGATAGTTTTTCCATCCTTAAGAGAAGTCCTTTTCATATACAAGCCAACAACAACAAAAACTGTAACAATTGCTTAATACCATCATTTCTATCCGTAGTACTAGCGTCGTCACCGCCGCGCTGCTAATAGGAAGGACTCTGTTGAGAGCTTCGGTCTTCTTCATACACCGTTATGTGTAATAAAACGAGGAGTAGCTACATATTAAAAAAAAAAGAGTAGGTATGATAAAAATAGAGAAAAGTGCTTCAAAGGGTAATTTTCTTGCAATTTTCAAGTCGTTAACAGCGGCCACAAAGGAAGTCGTTGACGTCCTTAGGCTGCTGATGTTGTTGGTGATGATGATAACATTGCAAAAGAGCAAGGACTCCAAACCTCAAAGATGACTACTTTACGTTGTGCTGCCACCCGAGTGCCGTCCAAGTGGTACCGCGTTTTCGTATGATGTTGCTTTCTTTTTGTTTGTATTGGAGCAAAAGCAGCATTAGTTCTATACCTAGTTGGTGTCATTAAAAGTGGCTTGAATATAATGGTATTCATTTTCATTTCATAGAAATTTCAGAACATATCTTGCTTTGAAACGTGACAGGGAAACGCCATTGGTAAAAGATCAGTTATTACTGCAAGACTCTCGTTGGGAGACTATTTTGGGACTATTAACAAATCTGGACATTTATTTGATTCTTTTAAAATCTGATAATGAATGCGTTACGGTGCCTTTAAAAACCTTGTTTCTCCTTCATCCAAGCTATTTAGAACTCTTAAGTTCAACTTAACTACTGTGCGGTTTTCGAAAAGTTAAGTTAGAAGCCACTAATCTAATTTTAAAAAAATATTCAAAAATGGTACATTAGGTCTTATGCGCAATATTTTGTATTTATTCTTCAAAAATGAATTCGCCTGGTTAGTTTATAATTTATTTAAGTAATTAACGGCGGATTAAAATAATCTTAATAATTTATATTTTCGGAAAGATATTGTCCACAATTATTATATAAAAACGATGTTTCAAGTGTACAATATCATTATCTATTCTTAATATATTTTAGTCGAAAAATAATTGTTTACAAATTATTTGTGAATTGTTTTTATTTTTCGAAATGAAAACTATCAATTATTTTTAATGTTATGAGATATCAAAAACGTCATTCTTCTCGGTTTAAAATCATTCTCAACATTTAGTATTCTAAATATTTTCTAAATTATTTTTTTTTTTCAGTTACCATTGATTTATAAAAAAAATATAAATAAACGTCTTTTTAAATTTATATCAATGCTGTTATATTGTTTTAACGTCTAGAGTAAAACCTTATTTGCATCTTTTAAATACAATCATTTATTTAATATGCATGTGAATTTAAAAGGACAAAATAATTGTGCCTCAAGAAATGTAACCAAAAACAAAATGAGTCTTATCTTTTGTTATTACATACAAGTTAAAATGTAACTAAAGCTTAATTAAAATCATCTAAGAAAAGCCATTTTTGTCCTTTTTTCATCCTGCTTATGAAAATGAAAAGTAAAATTTAAACGAATTATATGAAAATTGTCTTTGTTAAAATTTTAAGCAATTTCAATTTTATTTTTATTTTATAATTCTTAAAAGTAAGTGTATATGTATAAAAGTACATAACATAGTAATGGAAAAACGTCTTTCAAATACTGTATTTTATTTAATGAACTTAAAAGAACATGAAATATCTTACCATGAAAAGTTAATTTAGAAAATTAAATTTCACCGAATAAAAGGCAATTGAGGTAAGGTATTCCTGCAACCTGTAGATGGAATGAGGAAGCAAATTTAAGCACTCATTCATTAAACCCCCTCTTTTTTTTGGCAGTAGAAGAGTTCCCAAACGTACTACCTATTTCAATTTCGGAATTTTTGAATTTAGGAACACCACTTTGCAAGCATAGTATAGAGGATACAGTTTCAACCAACATCAAAAAGGATGATGGAAAAAAATTGTTTAAAGTCCTAAGTTCAAACACCACCAAAAATATTTATAATAAAAATATCAGATTCATTTTTATCAATCAATGTTTTTTTCATTGCTTTCATATTAAATAAATAAATTTGACAAATTCGTTTTTTGTTTTAAGATTTACATTTGAAGCTTTGGTAATAAATATTCTTTTATAATAAACAATAACACAAATTAATTTGTTTTTACATAGTGTAAGAAACTATTTTTGCTAAGTTAAATATGAGTTTTTTTCTTAAGAAAACTTCTACTTTTATGCCTTAAATAAGATTTTGACCAGTTTATACCACTTAACAATATTTCTAGATATTTTTAATTGCCACGATACAAAATATCATGTAAGTCTATACCTACGAAGTAGGGTAGAAAGTGAATTTATTTTTATAAAGACATGTGCACCATGATTGGTATAAAAAAGCAAAAATTGCAACAAGTCATAAATTAAATTAATAAGACGTTTTTGACAGCACATATTGTTGAAAAGTTTCTAATCCTAACTGAATTGAATTTAAAATAGTTTGACTTTTACATATATTAAACTTCCATGGTATGATTTATCGAACTGAAAATTTTTACATTTCTCAAGGTTTCAAGGTCCCTAGAGTCGAAATAAAAGATTTTTAGATAGATGTCTGTGCGTGCATGTCGTCCATAGCTCAAGAACCAGAAGATATATCGACTTCAAAATAAATTTTCTTATGCAGATAATAATTTTTTACTATAACAGTTTAAAAAAAGTGAAATTTTTGGTTAACCCTAAATATCTTATGAACAAAAAACGCTTTAGAATTGAATTAATTTTTATAAAATACATTATAACGTGATACAAAACAACTACATTTTTTTTAAAAAAAATCAATTAATGTTTTTTTTAATAAATCAAACATTACTCAAAGTTGGTAAAAATTGAATATCGACTCAAATATCTTTTCAAAAACTTAAGATTATGGCTTCCAATGTATTTATCTTATAAGAAATATTATTTTTAACATTCGGTAAAATTTTGAGAAAAATTGAATTGACAGTTTTCTTACAAAAAATTAAAACCTGAACAAAGAATTAATAAAAGTTGGTAAAAACTGATTTTCGACTCAAATATCTTTTCAAAACCTTGAGATATTCCTTTAAACTACTTTTATCTCTTAACAAATATTGTTGTCAACATTCAGTAACATTTTGAGAAATCTCTAATGGTCAGTTTTATACAAAAAATAAAAACTAAAAGGAAAATGTATCAAATGTTGGTAAAAATTGATTTTCGACTCAGATATCTTTTCAAAAATTTGAGATTATGGCTTCCAACGAATTTTAACTTATAAAAAATATTGTTTTCAATATTTTTAAACATTTTGAGAAAAATCGAATTGACAGTTTTTTGAAAAAAAAAAGAAAATTTAAAAATCTTTAAAAAAACCATACTTAAACTTGGTAAAAATTGATTTTCGACTCAAATATCTTTATAAAACTTTCAGATTTTGTCTTTAAACAACTTTTATCCTTTCAAAAATATTATTGTAAACTTTCAGTAAATTTGAGAAAAATCGGATTGACATATTTTTTACAAGAAATAAAATCAATACTAAAACTTGGTAAACATTTTCTTTCGAGTCAAATAACTTTTCAAAAATTAAAAATATTGTCTTCAAACTTTTTATTTGACAGAAAATACTGTTTTCGATATTCAGTAGGTTTTTTTTTTATAAAAATCCAACAGTCCGTTTTTTCATAAAAAAATAAAATCTAC